>NC_133492.1:11266452-11357032 GCF_025370935.1 Choristoneura fumiferana
TGAGAGCAGTGAGGGATTCAAACACACAAGATGCAAAAAAACCTGGTCTCGTGTGACACATACATACAACTTTCACCTCAGCAGCGGGAACATAGGTTAGGATAAAATCACATGTACCTACTTGCCCATTTACAAAACAAACAATATAAATATTTAAATAATACGATTATAAGTAAATACATATAATAATATAATTATTTCGAAAACTTTTCTCAAAAATGATACGTACAGTCGCCATTACATCTTTAAAGTTACCAAAAAATAAGATGCCAGACAATGATAAAAGTCTCCGGCCAGTAAGAGGTTTTGAATCGGAACGAAAAATGTCCATAGGTACGATACAAATCTTCTTACTCATAACATGCATTGTAATTTGAACTTAAACTACTTACTTGTAAAATATGCCATATTTTTTAATACCTATGCAAAAAGTCTCATTTTGGGACATTAAAAAGGTTGAAACAATATAAACGTTATAAATCATTATAAATGTTATTAACTTTTAATATGATTTTATAAGGATTTATATTATAAACATAAATAATTTCGTTGCAAATTCATTCAATTTGACAAATATTTTTCCAACTTTAGAGGTAGGCAGTATAACGGAACGCTAGGTAGGTACTAAAAAAAAACAAGAGCAGCGGCTTTGTAAAACGAGGTTGCATAGGCACGGAAAACATACTTATATATGATTAAAATAATATTAAACATAAGATATAACATCATGACCCGAGAACAAAAATTCGTATTATTCATACAAATATCAGCCCCGGCCGGGATTGGAACCCGGGACCTTCAGCTTCGTAGTCAGGTTCTCTAACCACTTGGCCATCCGATCGTCAATAGATAGATATATATTTAATACTTTAATACTTACTATAAATTTTATTTAATATAATCAACACATTTCATCCTATCTCTCGCTTTTTTCGTGTTGAAGTGAAGTTCAATATTTGTAACTCAGTGAGTAGACCCAGCACTGTCTAGAAAAAAAAAAAAAAAGTTACTTTGCCTCACGGAGTGAGCAAAATTCGATTTTGCTCACTGATTTTTAATAGCAAAACCTGCCTGTCTGAGCTCTGAGGTGAAAATTAAAATTAAGCATTTTTCGAGCTCACGGTGTTAGTTATTCATAGAATTTGCGTCTCCCCTTATTTTATTAGCACAACAAACGATAATAAACACTAGATTCCACAAGGATGACGCCCGCCTTCTGAATATTAATTGACGCGATTTTTTTCTCGCTGCGAAGTTTTTTTTTTTTTGATATTCGCCGAGAAGAAAATTGAAGCTTTATAAAAAGTTTCAGCATTTGATTAATACAAATAAGTCAGGGACCTTTTTTGGTTGTCAATATTGACAGCAATCCAAAATAAACTGTTACTAAACTTAATGTTGTTGAGATATATAGATAAAGTAGCTGTTGCCCCTATTTATAGATTTGCGTAGTTCTGACAGGTGAGTAGATTTTATTTTTGAAAGTAGAGTAGTCATCGAAAGCTCGAGTGCCTTGTAACGAAACTTTCCACGTTCTGTTACCCTGTTTACCCTTAGTAATGGAGAACAAACGAAAAGGCGTCAAAATGATTCTACTCCAACATTTCGTAAATCGAAGACACTGGTATGGGCGATATATTATTAGCAACTGTTACTTAGGGATTGGCAGTTAAACTCAGGATGATGGCACTTTTACAGGTCGCTAAATAAAATCTCGCACTATCGAGATTTCATATCACATCCAGATAACACATATGTGTATAGCAACATCTATCGGAAAATCAAATAATCAATACGGTTTAACATGAGTCGGAAAACTAACCAGCTTGCCATGTTATAAAAACTATTCACATTTACACTCTATTTGTCCAGCGAAAGAAAATCAAGTTACAAACCAACGTGACAATTTCGTTATCTTACAGGAACACTAAAAAGTCGCTACTTTTACATGTAGGGAAAACACAGACATACATCCTGGACAAATTTTGTAACGGGCGTACAAGCGAGCACGGTATTTCACTCGAAAACAGTTATAAAGTTCTACGTGTCTTTGCTTGTGAATCAAACTTGCGTCGTAGACTGAGAGTTAATTTTAATTTGTTTTTAAATTAAAACTGTGCGAGTCTTCTTGCAGTCCTAAAGTATTCTCACTTCGGATTAATTGTTTACGTAAATGTTTACGCTCGAGTTTTTTCTTCTTGTTAGTTTCGATTTGCAGTAAAGAGAGGACGAAGTTATTGGAAGTTAGAGCTTATATCCAGATCAGTGTCACAAGGATATAAGGAGTTTACATTTAGGTTCATCATCCCAGCCTATATACGTCCCACTGCTGAGCACAGGCCTCCTCTCAGAACAAGAGGGCTTGGGCCATAGTTCCCACGCGGGCCCAGTGCGGATTGGGAACTTCACACGCACCATTGAATTGGCTTCGCAGGTTTTGCATTTAGGTTATACTTTTTTTATATTATTGTTAGTAAAAAAAACCTTGTGTTTATCGTTACCGAACAATTAACAGCCTATTAGTTTCATTTTCAAAATTAGGTTTACTACTGTTTCGGCAAATAGCGTTTGGCAACCTGTTTCATTTCGCAACTTTTCATTGCCCAACTGTTTAATATTTCTGAAACTGTAAATATTTCAGGATTTTTATAAAACTAACCTACACCATGGCCCTGAAATAAATCCTGAAACATTTACGGTTTTAGAGTTTGCGAAATGAAACAGGTTCTGAAACGTGACGTTGCGAAAAGGCAGTACCTACTCGTCAACATTAACAGTCTTGTCGTGATAATGTGCTGTTTAGGATTTTTTTTGATTAAAAAAATAAGACTCGTTTTTTGTGAATGCTGATTGGGGAGTTAACGTCAATAAAGCAGGCCACTTTTGTACATAGGTATGGTATCTGCTTCATGAAGGAAAATGAATGTAAAGTGACAAAGAACACCAATGAGCAATATAACAGTAAGTATGATTATGTATCTATCTATTTAAATATGTGTTACCGTTGTCTTGTACACAAGCTTCTCTTACCTTTTGGCCTCAACGACCATCTGTTCTCCGTGCTATATGGCCTGTCCTTCGCCACTTCAACGAGCTAATTCACTTGATTCGATTTTTCTGCGGGTCGGCAAGCGCAGCGTAGGACGTCCACCAACGAGACAAATGGATGACCTCGTTAAAATCACGAGTTCATGGTGAAGCAACTGGAGGTCTATGGGGGTGGCCTAAGTTCAACAGTGGATATTCTACGGCTGATATGATGATGAACTGTCCAATAAACGAAACCTTGCAATTGTAATTGCACAAAAGATTTTTTTTTAATTTTTTTTTTAAGTGAAAATGTTTAACATGTGATGTAAATATTTGAGACGTAGTTTTCCATATTAGGTTCGATATTTTCAGCATTTCGATGTGACAGATTGTATAAAGATATGGAAGGGTCGGGTTTCCTATGACGCGCGGGATTTATATTGCTATCGATATTGTTGAACGAAATTGTATATTTCCTTGTGTATTTCGTGGGTAATAAAATACATGGCTTGATACTTTTTGTAGGTATTTGTATGTTGTTACATACATAGGTATATTTTTTGTCAAAATTATCTTGCTAACTAATCCTACCGTGAAGCAGTAGTGCTTAGAGAGTAAGACAGCTTGTGAAATTACTGGCACTTGAGGTATTCCATCTTAGGCCTGTAGATTGGCAACGCATATGCAATACCCCTGCTGTTGCAGATGTTTATGGGAGGGTGATCTCTTACCATCAGGAGACACTTGCTTGTTTGTCATCCAGTCGAATAAAAAAAATTTCATAGAACTATATTTGCGGGCAGCGTTGCACCGATCGTTGTAGAACTCTTGGCGTAGGACTTTGTCCAGCAATGGACTACTTTCGGCTATATGTACAATGTAAATGTTAAAACCAGGCCAGTAATTTACGGTAGTAGAGGCAGGTGTGGTTTATTAAGGACTCCGTCCGCGTAGAATTCGGTTTTCACTATCCCGCTGGAACTATGAAAATTTCCGGAATAAAATCTATCCTACATCCTTCCCCGGGACTCAAACTACCTGCATACTTTTCATCTAAATCGGTTCAGCGGTTTAGACGTGATGAAGTAACAAACAAACAAACTTTCGCATTTATTATATTAGTAGGATTTATGTACTAGCAGAATCATGGAGGAGCAGGCGTTACGCGCTGTTAAAAAATGGTAGGTATACCTTTAATCGAATTATGTATTTTATTCAAGCAATTATGATCTACGAGTACAGCTAATTGCCAGTACCTAACATAATAACATGTATTTTGATGTTTTGCGAATAGTTTCATTTAAATATTTTTTATAGGACTACATAAGCTCGGTATTTTCCAGATTCATGGTTGGGCGTAGTTTAGCAAAAAGGATCCATCCCTCAAAAATATTTTTTTAATTTTGGATCTACGAGTCTGGGTCTGGGTCTACTTTCAGTAGGAATAAAAGCGAATTTTAAGAATAACATGACAGTGCTTTGGATCCTTTTTGCTAAACTACGTTCGTTTGAGGGTAAACAAAAGCTTATGTAAATGTTAATATGTGTGTGTTAATATGCAGGTGGTAGGACCTTGTGCAAGGTCCGCCCGGATTGCTACCACCATCTTGCTCGCTAATCCTGCCGTGAAGCAGCAGTGCTTGCATTGTTGTGTTTCGGCGTGGAGAGTAAGACAGCCGGTGAAATTGCTGGCACGTGAGGTATCCCATCTTCGGCTCTAGGTTGGCAACGCTTCTGCAATACCCCTGGTGTTGCAGATGTTTATGGGCGGTGGTGATCTCTTACCATCAGGAGACCCACTTGCTCGTTTGCCATCCAGTCGTATAAAAAAAAATGTAGAAATATAATAATATGTATCAGTTACCTACTTAATAATTATCAAAAATTACTTTAAAACTAAATATCAAACGGAGACATGTAATTTAATTATTCAGCAACAATCTACATAATTTGAAACACCGACTGTCTGTTTTGTAGACATTCGAAACTTTATTAAAATGTTTTCGTACAGTTTTGACGTATCTCATTGCCAGCCTTCATTGTTTCCAAACTTAGCATAGGTTGGGAGGACAAAAACATTTTAAGGTACGTAATTTGCAGCGACAAAATGGTTTGTCATTTGTTGGAACGACCATTATCTTCACAAATTTTAACTTAAGCCTGTTGTTATTAATGCGTACCTTACCCACGCAGCTTTTCAAGGATGCATCTATCAACTTTTTGCGTAACCAATGGTCACTGTTGCTGTATGCCTTAGCACGAGCTAAAAAAAAAAGGTCAATGTCATCACAAAAAATGAGAATGTCAGGTTTTAGCTATATTTTCTTTTTTTGTTTTATTTGTGTATTTTAATAGACTAAATTGATGAAGATTTATTTCTCGCTACTTTTTGGTTTGGTTAGTATTAATTAATCTAAATTTCAGTATAAAATGTTCATTTTTTATTAATCAATTTACATTATTTTCTACAATTAAGAGTTAACATACACATAAAAACAAAAAGAATTAACCTAAGAAATCTTAACTAACTATAATTATCAGCAATAATACAGTCAAAGAATTAAAAAAAAAAAAACTAACCTAAAAATCCCCTCTTGCATCGTGCCGATTCAAAAGTCCCATTATCCGGCAGCATTGCCCTCTGTCAGTCTGTCAGTTTCAGTTAGTAATTAACAACTTCTTCTAATATCAATACTATTACCTACTATTAGATAATATGTATACATATGTGTTTATAATGTATTTTTTCAAAAGGTAATAAATAAATCTAATCTAATCTATTGCTTTTCCCAATGCAAGACTTTTGTTCGTCATATAAATAATAATAATAATAATATCTTTATTAAATAATTATGGTATACACGTTGGTGAAGTTGTTATAAGTTTGATAGTAAGTAAAGTACCTAATTGAAGACTTTGGGAACAATTTGGGAATTGTCATGGAATTACCAGATCTAATAATTTACGCATGCGAAACCGCAAGTACAGTGGCGGAATGTGGTGTGGTGGAGTCGAGTGGAGTTTTCAAATAAATTCGGTTATACGTCGCAAGCACATGTTACCTTTTTGAATGACATTATGACGGGATATGTCATACTCGGTCGATAAAGCAGTCATACTGAGCAAGCAAAAGCAGACATTAAGGTGGACAACCTTTTCATTCCGCGACTGTACCAGCTAGTTGTTGTAATAATCAATCGAAAAAGGATTGACATGTTAATCGTGTGGTAATAATTCCATAAAGAATAATTGAGGGAAAATGTACTTCTCGATGATATTTGAAGCGCTTTGCTCTGTTTACTGTTTTTGAAATGTCCAAATAATGGTTTAGGGTCTGCGTTAGAAGTACCGAGTGTTTCTGACGTGGATTTAATTTAATGTAAGAAACTTTTTTGTTGTTGAATTTGTTCTGATAAATTTTGCTTAGATATCTTTTTGATGCCAAAGCTGTTAAGCGAGGCGGAGGGTTTTGATAAGATAAAGTTAGCTGAGAAAATGTTAAAATGCGTTAGGTAAATACAAAAATAATAAAAACGGCCAAAAGCATGTCGGACACGCCCGAAATAGGGTTCCGTAGCTATTATAAAAAATAAGTAATATTTTTTAAGAATTTCGTATTTTGTACGGAATATTCCAAGTTTAGGTAGGTACGAGTATATTTTAATACCTTAGGCTGCTATTTACTCTTACTTCTACTAATTTCCAAGAAAACTTAACCGTTATAGTTTTCCTTGTAAGTTTGATATACTTACTACCATCCAGCCACCGGTTTAGATTTTAGAGGCGGGGGGGGGGGGACGACGCTCGAATTTCACTTTAAAGTTGAATATTTTGCAAACACATCACTGAATCGAAAAATTGTTTTAGCAACCCTCATGGTTTTAAAGAACCTATCCAACGAACCCACACTAAAGGTAGGATGAGAAAAACATACCCCCACTTTACGTGATTTAATCAAATCAATTGTTTGTACTACCCCGAATCAGGTTTCACGTGAAGGCTTAGCTAGTGTGGAAAAAGAAACATTCTTGTAATTTGTTTTCTTTTAATAAACTTTGATTCTTTTGTTTTTTGACGTCTATGGGAGGTACCTAAAAATTTTTTTTTTAATTTTTGGTTGTACCATTTTGTCGGCATAGTTTACCTACATATATATTAGTGCAAAATAACAGCTTTCTAGCATTGATAGTCGTTGAGCAAAGCCGCGGATGGACAGACAGACAGACAGCCAGACAGACATGGCGAATTTACTATTATTATTATTATTATTTATTTTAATTAAATTATAAATAACCTTTAGCTTATTTAATGAAATATTTGTACGCTTGCTTGCAAGCTGAATACAAGGACACCAGTTATAATTATGATAAGACCAATGTATTTTTTACTGTATTCTGACAAATAAAGTTAATTTGAATTTGAAATTATAAGGGTTCCGTTTTGCCATTTTGGCTACGGAACCCTAAAAATCGGCCAAGTACGTGTCTGGCCTAGCGGTGTGTATGATGATTCCGTAATAAAACGCTGTAAATAATTCAATATCGCATCGACAGTTACTTGTAACCTCAAAGTGTAAAACACACTACAGACTGTGATAGTATTTCAAAAGAAATCATGAATAGAAAAAATTCAACTACTTATCATGATTTTTTTTTCAAATTCCTCAACCAATTGTTCAGTTTCTGGAGATGGGGACATTTGCCTTTAACAACATTAGCACTCCCTCAATCGGAAAATGGCTTGAGCAAACTTAGTGTTTAAAAAATAATCGAATGATTCCCAACGCTATGTCTAGTCGAGAAAAAATATCCTTCGTCATTGAAGAAAAACGGTATCGTATCTGATAATAACAAAGTGCCGCCGTGATCGCTTCTTAGTTCTTACTTATCTCCCCAGATGACTGAGTATGCCTCCGGCCTATGTCGAAGACATAGCAAATCGTAAGCAACGATTGATGGTAACGTCAACACATAATCCAACGCTGTCGGTAGTTTGTTCCGGCGATTCTACTACAACTCACCTGCTTTTAGGGTTCTTTATGCGAATGGTGCTATCGGAACTCCCTGTTAGGCTGCGCCATCTAGATTTTTGTTCTTCAAGAGCTGAAGCTCTTGGTGGTTACTCTTTTTATTCTATTGCAGATTGTTGAGAGAGACAGTAGTTTTATTATATATCAGTATTTTTTAACACAGAAATATTAGAAAGTCATTATTGACGAAACACTACCTAAATCAGCGCTGGGGTGTTTATTTTAACGCTTCAGCTATGCTGAGCCAGTGTCCGATTCACAACCGCAATGGCACATACTTTCTACGTGTTGTTTATTACTTAATACTATTGTTGTGCCTTGTGTTGTGAATAAATGTATTTTCTTTCTTTTCTTTCTTTCTTTCTAAATACTATAAATAATGAACGCCTGCGGCATAGTTCCCTTGGCCGATTTCTGGGTGAAGTAATAACCTGGTTTAGTAGTCACTGGAAATTTTCCATCGCTTTGATAGAAATTAACGCCAAGATTACCTACAAGGATCAGACTAAGTGCGGGTTTGGATAATATTCTACAGTAAATAAATAACAAATCCTACTAATATTATAAATGCGAAAGTTTATGAATATTTGTGTATGTTTGTCACTCCTTCACGCTAAAACGGTAAGACGGATTTGGATAAAATTTAGTAAGTTTGTGGATTTATATCGATATTCCCACGGGATCGAGTGATAAAGTCTCGTTATCCTCTGGATATAGAGTCATGAAATTTAGCAGTGTTGTTTATAATGCAACGTCAATAAAGGCCACGATGTAGGTAGGTACATTTGGGAATAGTGTATTTGACAACTCCTGAATTTTCATATCTTAATATTATTATGAAAATAAATATAATATAGACAGTGTTTAGCGAAGAGAAAACTTAAATCGGTTGAAAATTGGATTTATAGTGTTTTTTTTTTATTTAAATCTATATACCTGTCTCTTTCTCAAACCTTTCTCTATGCAGCAAGTATGGCGGTACTGCATGACGTGTGACGTCACATGCCAGTATGTCTTTCTTTGTTTTAATCTTGAATTTTTAGCCTTTATAACTTTGTTATTCGTAAAGATAGCTTAAATATGTTTCTCTATTCGATAACAGGCATTGTGTAGTTTTAATTTATAAAACATATACAAATAGTCAAATACCGTATTCTCACGGGAATTTAAATCCTAGAATTTCAATTTAACTGCTGGATCTAATGATTTCGCATGCGAAGACGCGGATAAAACTATGTATAATGCGTGGAGTGTGGGTGGTACGGAACTCTCGAAAGGTGAGTCCGACTCGCACTTAGCTCGGTTTTTCGTTTCCGATAAAGGGAGCTGCCTTGGCGTAGTTGCCTATTTTGCGTGTTAGCTTAGGTCAAAGCATGCAGCGTCGTATATTCGTATATTTTACGTTTTGCCGACGTAACTATTTGGTTACAATGTGTAATGACAATTTACAAGCCACTAGAACTTTGTCTGAGGTAAGCTGTGCAAATTTAAGGAGAAAATAATAGTCTGTGTAGTCGGTTTAGTCAAAGTACTCTTAGCTAGAGACTAGAATGGGACGAAGTTATTTAACATGTTTACTTTAACTCCCTGTAAACAAGGTATTTTAAAATTAGCCAGAATATTTTTTCTGAACTTTTTAGACAAAATGTAATCACGCCTTTGACGCGGCATACTTTTAATTTCAATCAATGTGCACAAACCAAAAAACAATTAGAAAAATATTTATTAAGGTATGCAGTGCAGTGCAGTCATCTCAACCAAATATAAAAATTTGTCACATCATCAATTTTAAAATACTTTATAAACAAATTAAATCCTGAAATAAAGTCACAGTCGGGAATTGAATTATAACTTTCGATGGAGCTGTGAAAGCTCTTTTATATTCGTCGAAAAGCATCCAAAAGTTAATTTGATCAACAAGACCTGAACCATTAGTTGGACATGTTAAAATGAAAAAGTGAATTCGTCATTTAAAACATAACGTTTAAAATTAAATTTTCTTCATTATAATTATCTTCTTTAATTTTTTTCCACCTGACACTCAATAAGAAGTAGAAGTGACGTACGAGCACGTCTACATACCATCAAAGTGTTTCGGCTAAATGAACCTGCATAATGTATACTATCCTCCCTGACGACCTCTTAGTACCCCTTACATGACTAGAATTGCGTGTCAAAAGCATTTTCCATAAAAACGGTCATAAAATGATCGCCTAAAAATCTTTTTCGCCCGTCACATCTTTTTCTTCGTTCTTGTTTTACGACTCGACAACCATGAAATTCTAAGTGTGTTTTGTCTATTTACGATAAATTCACGTTTAAAAGGCATGATTTTTGACAAAGGATTGCTTGGGAATCTTTCCAAAATATTAATTGTAGATTAGATAGGTATGTCTTCATTGAGAATAACTTTGAGCTGAAAACTTCATTTATAATACTAGCTCTTTTCTGATACTACTATTCGCTGACTTTTCTTCCATTGTCATCGCATCTACAAATATTTTTATCAAATTTAAAGTCAATTTGATCACTAGAAGTGGATTAAATTTTTGATGACTACTTGTTTACGAATCAATCTTCAATAAAATTTGGCCTGTCCTACTGTATCTTCAAAACATATTCTAAATCCTTTACAGTGCAATCTGCTTGGCTGTGGAATTGGTTACCGACCTCTATCAGGCTATCTCCCACAGTGGGATCGTTCATGGAAGGCTTGAGGAAAACATGGCTCGCACCTTCTTAAATATTTGAGAACATTCCTTTGTTTTTGTATTCTTATGCATTGTTTGCATGAAGTATTAGGTAACTACGTAGCTTCCAGTATTTTGACTTTAACTCACTTTTTGTAACCCTAACCCTAACTGATTTCTCCTCTCATCCACTCAAAGTTAGACTGGTAGAGGTCACTTAAAGGCTAAGTTCACCTTCTATATGTATTTCTACGTTTGTCGGTTGTAACTATTTGTCTTTTTCGTACACTATAGAGTTAACATGCATGCATACGAACCGTAAGTCAAATAAAAGCTTGCAAAAGTCATGCAATGATTATTGAATTGAAATTGATCCAGAATAGATACTTTCTACGAAACCTACCGTGATTATTTTTAATGAGAAATTCTTGAAATTAAAATAAGTGAAATAAAATTGTGCTATAGAAAATGTTAACATTTTGGAGGGTGTGCTCCAGATGCGCTACGAATAAGAACATACTTAAAAGTGTACAAAGATAATGATAATCGTGATAAAACATGCACAAATTTGTTCCTAATCTGCACTGGCCCGTGTGGTAACTTTAGCCAAGCCCTGCCCAGCAGTGGACCGATATATACTTTATGAACGACGACCGGATGGCCAAGTGGTTAAAGAACCTGACTACGAAGCTTGAAATCCCCGGTTTGATTCCCGGCCGGGGCAGATATTTGTATGAATAATACGAATGTTTATTCTCGGGTCTTGGATGTTTAATATGTATTTAGTATGTATTTATCTATATACTAAGTACATATGTTTATCCGTTGCTAGTAGCCATTAGTCAAGTGTCCCATGATATTTATTTCATATTTATATACGAGATGAAATGACATGTGTCTAGAAATATGACATTTCAAACGACTGTTTTCATACGTGAAATGAAGACAATGATGTATTTTTTGCAATTTTACAAAAGAATTTAGGAAATTCACGGAATTTAAATTGAGGTTGACTGTAAGAGACCACTCTGCAGCGATAAGGCTGCCTATGCTGACCTTGCTAGTTTCTAGGTTATTATGTTATGTCAAGTCAAAGTCAAAATATCTTTGTTCAATTTAGGCGTAACAAGCACTTATGAATGTCAAAAATCTACCACCGGTTCGAAAACCTCTGTTGAGAAGAATCCGGCAAGAAACTCAACGAGGTATTTTTTTTAACAGATTTACAATATTTAAATTATATCTATACATCACAAATGTTTAACACAACTTTATTTTTAACAGAGTAGCTACAGACGCGATTTGAAGGGATCGCTAATGCGGATCGGAATTATTTCTAAATATCCTGTCCATGATTGTATAATCATTAACTTACAATACGCCTTAGATATTAATGTCTTCTAGACAGTAGATCTGATGGTGTTCAATAAAGAGTCATTGTCTTGTATTGCGTTAAACTGTGAGATCAAGTGTTTTATGCGAGTGAATCGAGAGTTTAAAGCTTATGTAACATAAGACTCACACGCAGGCAAATACACAGAATACGCCAAAAAAATAATAAAATGGAAAGACAAAGACGAGATAATAATTAGACCGGCTGGACCCGACCCGTCCCGTATTTGCACCAAGTTATCTCGGTAAAGGCTGAGAAACAAAGTAGGTAATATGAACACAGTTACATCATAAACACATTTTATTATAACCGTTACTCGACAACAGTTAAGGGCAACTGTAAAATTGATAAAACCATAAGCTTGATACAATATTGTTTTAGGATTGTACTTGCTCATACTTTGTTAAGGAATTTGGAGAGGATTGGTCGTAAAAATTGGCGTTTTACAGCCGGGCCAATTTAATAATAGCGAGTTTTGTGCGCGGCGCTGGTTGCTCGCCAACTTAGACGCCGTTATGCTAATGGCTGGATCATTTACACACTAGCCTTAACCCGCGACTTTGCGTGAACCATAAGATTTGACATTTTAAGCGTACAGATGCAGTGAACTGACTAACTTACACTGACGAGTATGTGGTAACTTGTTTTGCTAAAATACTCATGTATTTAGTACGTCAATTCAAATAGGTACTTTACTGTTCAGCCACTCATTTATTCGTCCAGCAACTTCTTTCGTCCCAAGAAACGTTGGAAACAATAATACGAGCGTTTCACAAACTGTTGAGTTAAAAGTTTCCCGGCTGAGAAATAATAAAGACTGCCCTTTGGTAAGAACACGGTGCGCTGTTGAATGAATTTTAAACGCAACCGCCAACTGAGATGCAGTAGACAATTGGAGTTTTGAATAATGCATGGAACTCCCTGCGCTCAAAGAGGTCTTCGCTAAATATTGTGGCCGTAAAAACCGTTACAACATTCGTCTACAAACTACTAAAGGCTGCTGTTGTAGGCGTTGTTGTTAAATAAGTAACAAGAGCCAAGTGTCATGTTTATCAAGCAAAACTCACATGAATTGAGATATAATGATTGATTGATATAACGTCGATAAGCCAAAGGCTACTAGAAACACAGGGAAGCTTAAAGTTCCATCTTACAGACTGGCTAAAACCAAAAAGTCGTTTCTGGAAATTGCATACGATTTTATAATAAAATTCAAAAAATATTATAAATGAAACGGATACAAAATTCAGATCTATTGTCAGGAAGACATTAATATCTAAGGCGTATTATAAGTTAATGATTATATCGTGACAGGGATATTTGGAAATAATTCCGATCCGCATTAGCGATCCTTCAAATAGCGAACCTACTGTGTTATTAAAAATAAAGTTGTGTTAAATACTTGTGATGTATACATATCATTTAATAGTATTGTAAATTTGTTTAAAAAATATATACCTCGTTGAGTTTCTTGCCGGATTCTTCTCAACAGCGGGGTTTTTCCGAACCGGTGGTAGATTTTTTTTGACATTCATAAGTGCTTGTTATAGCCTAAAGTGAATAAAGATATTTTGATTTTGACTTTGACTTTTGAATGGTTGAACACATTTGTCGTATATGCTCAATATAAAGAAATAGTCGAGTACCAGAGTGGACGCTTTGCACAAAAATTTGCTGAGCAAATGTCATGACTGTTGACATCACAAATAGACGGTGAAAAAGTTTAGTATAGAATGAAAGTCAGTATTTTTAGGTAAATAAAAAGTGTAGATCATGGAAAATAACCCTTGTATTGTACCTAAAATTACACGAATTGAGTGCACGTAAAATTGTATTAATTAATAATCAAATCATTAAATTAAAGAAATCTATTTTTTTATTGCATTTACGCTATTTACAAACCTTATTTACCTTCTGATGTATCTAGTTTTCCGTTCTTTAGCTAAATGTTTTTACGGCCTATCCGTTTTTTCGGGGGAATTTTATAATGAAATGACGACCGGATGGCCAAGTGGTTAGAGAACCTGACTAGGAAGCTTGGGGTTCGATTCCCGTGTCGGGGCAGATATTTGTATGATTAATACGAATGTTTGTTCTCGGGTCTTGGTTGTTTAATATGTAGTTAAGTATGTATTTATCTATATAAGTATGTTTATCCGTTGCCTAGTATCCATAGTACAAGCTTTGCTTAGTTTGGGACTAGGCCAATTGGTGTCAAGTCCCATGATATTTATTATTTATTTATTATTATTAAATAGTATTAGGAAAAAATACTAATATTATAAATGCGAAAGTTTTGAGTACTCACTCATAAACTTTCGCTTATGTTTGTTACTTCTTTGGTATGTAGCTGAATATTTGGAATAAAACATAGGCTACTTTTATTCCGATATTCCCACGGGATGGGGATAAAATCTCGAAACAACAATCGCTGGGCTTAGACTCATGAAATTTGACAGGATTTTTAATGTAACGTCAATGAAAACCACGATTTTATTTTCGGAAATTCCGACGGGAATTTTTAAAAATCCCAAATTTTCAATTCAGCTGCTGGATCTATAATGATTTACGTATGTGAAGCCACGGGTAAACACTAGTATCAACTAAACTTAAAGTAAGTCGTGAATTTTCGTAACTTAATTTGAACCTCACCATTTTCTATACAGTTGCACTTAGGGCCCTCCGAGGCATAATATTTCATCTCATGAAACTACACAAAACACTTGAAAGTCCGCTTGGCGAACTCGATCTAAGTTTAAAGTAGTTTTCCGCCTCTACTGACCAAAAATATAAAGCGAAAAGATAAATGAAATCACAAATCAACCCAACTCAATTTCAAAGTTATATTTTATAAATGGCGTATCGGGGTAAATCATGTCGGGATTGTTTGAACTTTTACGATTTCACTCTTTACAAAAGGGTTCGGTAAAAGAAGGATGACAATCAAAACATTAACGTCGTTGCACTGTATGTCCGACCGTCTGTCAATCACAGGACTGTATCTCAAGGACAGTAATAGTTATATTAATGCAGTTATAATTCATCAAAGTTTAATGTGAAAAAATAATATGTAATGTATGCTGGCAGTACTTCTTTACTAAAAGTTTTTTATTATTATTTGTTATTGTCTTGCCACAACAAGATGGAACTATAATTGAATTGTAATGTAAGGGCCAAGGAAATAACGTAAGGTCAAAAATAACGTAAACTCTATTTATCCGAGACATCCATTAAAAAAGGAAAAATTAATACAATTTCTGAGAACGAGGGTTTCTTATACCTATATTGTTATGTTTAAAGCAAGAGCTATAGCGATTTGACGAGAAAATCTGTTTAGGTAAAAAAAATATTGGCGTGCCACCAAGCAACAAAATTTCTGGAAAAAAAATAAGTGGCGTGAACATATTATATTCTTATAATTATTATTATTATCGTGTTAATAATAACTTTTCAGCAAACCTCAGATCATTATTAGGAGCCCAAAAGATTAATTAGTTTATTCTAGCAAATCCGATCGGAAACCGGAGGACGACCGGATGGCCAAGTGGTTAGAGAACCTGACTACGAAGCTTGAAGTCCCGGGTTCGATACCCGGCCGGGGCAAATATTTGTATGAATAATACGAATGTTTGTTCTCAGGTCTTGTATTCGGATATTTAAGTATGTATGTATTTATCTATATAGGTATGTTTATCCGTTGCCTAGTATACATAGTACAAGCTTTGCTTAGTTTGGGACTAGGTTAATTGGTGTCAAGTGTCCCATTATATTTATTTATTTATTAAATCATTAACTGATGTAAGGGATACTAGTAGGTAATAACTAACTACGCGTAATTATATAAAAAGTTTACTACCTACTAATTATGTACTTTGTTTATGTAGAATGTGGTTCGTATACTAAAATCGTGCGTCGACTTAATTAGATCAATTTTGGTTTATTAAATTCTAACAAATCTTAAAAATACAATTTAGGTACCATACCCACCTATAGCCAAGATGTCTGCTAATTTTTATTTACTTTGAATGTACCATTAAGACTAAGTCATAGGACATTTTGTTACTAACCCAATATGGATTTTGTCTGAATTAAATAAATTGAATTTGAATATTTAATTTGGCATCAAAGTTCACTTTATTACTACAAGATATCCACTTACCTTTTTATTCATAAACGTTTACATAATAAATTACATTACATAATACATACATAATAAACATTTTTGTTTTTCTTCATCTGCCACTTTGCCACTGGCATTTGCCATTACCTGACACAAATATAACCTAACCAACAAAAAGTTGGAAAACCCCCGACTAAACCGATTTTGATGAAACATGTCTAAGAACTATCGCTAGAAAACCTGCTTTCAAATGAAAAAAACGCATTCAAATCGGTCCATATCCGTTTAAGAGCTACGGTGCCACAGACAGACAGACGCATATAGCGGTCAAACTTATAACACCCTCTTTTTGCGTCGGGAGTTAAAAAAAAACACTGGAACAGCAGTTTGTCACTCTTACAGCGCCATCTAGTTATCGAATACATGAACAGCTACGAGACATGAGTAGCGCTTTCTCCATCGTGCTTTCGAAGTTTATCAACTTAGATACGTAAATACAACTCCAGGCATACTTAATACCTTATTAGTTATTACGCCGAACATCTGCCTGAAATTAATTTATTGTGGCCTTTCCTAAATAACTTTATATGAATAATTTTGGAATATGTGGGTTAGACGGAATAATAAACTCGCTTATCTCTTTTATCTTAAACCCCTCAAGCAGTTCGAGTGAGACGCATAAAGGCAAGAGACGCGTCACTAGCCTAATGGAAAACATCATGAGTTTTGACATCGGGCTTCCCTCGAGAGACTATGAGCTGTTATCCGCAAAATTATATGATAAAATGCGAAATGGATAGGAACATCTGATATGGAACTAACAGGGTGCTTCCGGCGATATTGTCGTGATGAGAACGTAATTGCTTTTTCGCTCGTGACGACGCCATTATGCCTTTTATTTATTTCCTAATACAATATACGCATATATCGGTATATCCTAATAATGTTGTAAATGCAAAAGTCAGTGTGAGCATGGGTTTGTGCGTGTCTGAGTGTATGGTGTATATGTCGGCGGCCGATCGTAAAATCCGCCAGATCACGAAATTCCTAGGCATATCGTGAAACGCCGCCATTTCATGATATGCCTAAACGTTGGCCAGGCATATCACGATGTGCCTGAGAAATAATACGGCAGATCGATTAGAGCAACGCATTCGTCGATATTCCTAGCTCTATACCGGGCACATCGTAAAATAGTTATATATGTGTGGTTGTTACTTTTTGGGTAGAATAAGACGCTACTCAGATGAAATTATATACCTACTCTGTTTCTACTCTACGGCAGGTGTAAATCGAACATTGAAGAAATAACTATATTGTCCGATGCACTTTTTCATCATTTGCTTTTAGTACCTACAAACTATCAAAGTATGGGCTGTAAGAGGTCACTCAGTATAGTAAAACTGGTTGTATCATGTTTTTAACCTCCGAAACAAAAAGAGGGGTGTTATAAATTTTACCGCTATGTGTGTCTGTCTGTGGCACCGTAGCTATTAAACGGGTGAACCGATTTGTATTTATTTGACAGCAGGTTTTTTAGCGATCGTTCTTAGACATGTTTTATCACAATCGGTAAAGCCGTTTTATAAGATGTAGAACTTTGAAGTGACAATGTCGGGGGTTTGCCAACTTTTTGTTGGTTATACTTAAGTATAATGAGGTTGAAGGATAGTACATTTATACTTATAGACGTTGAAGATAGTGCATTTATACTTATAATGACGTTGAAGGATAGTGCATTTAATACTTATAGTGACGTTGAAGGATAGTGCATTTATACTTATAATGACGTTGAAGGATAGTGCATTTATACTTATAGTGACGTTGAAGATAGTGCATTTATACTTATAATGACGTTGAAGGATAGTGCATTTATACTTATAATGACGTTGAAGGATAGTGCATTTATACTTATAATGACGTTGAAGGATAGTACATTTATACTTATAATGACGTTGAAGGATAGTACATTTATACTTATAATGACGTTGAAGGATAGTGCATTTATACTTATAATGACGTTGAAGGATAGTGCATTTATACTTAATGAGTGACGTTGAAGGATAGTGCATTTATACTTATAGTGACGTTGAAGGATAGTGCATTTATACTTATAGTGACGTTGAAGGATAGTGCATTTATACTTATAGTGACGTTGAAGGATAGTGCATTTATACTTATAGTGACGTTGAAGGATAGTGCATTTATACTTATAATGACGTTGAAGGATAGTGCATTTATACTTATAATGACGTTGAAGGATAGTGCATTTATACTTATAATGACGTTGAAGGATAGTGCATTTATACTTATAGTGACGTTGAAGGATAGTGCATTTATACTTATAGTGACGTTGAAGGATAGTGCATTTATACTTATAATGACGTTGAAGGATAGTGCATTTATACTTATAATGACGTTGAAGGATAGTGCATTTTATACTTATAATGACGTTGAAGGATAGTACATTTATACTTATAATGACGTTGAAGGATAGTACATTTATACTTATAATGACGTTGAAGGATAGTACATTTATACTTATAATGACGTTGAAGGATAGTGCATTTATACTTATAATGACGTTGAAGGATAGTACATTTATACTTATAATGACGTTGAAGATAGTGCATTTATACTTATAATGACGTTGAAGGATAGTACATTTATACTTATAATGACGTTGAAGGATAGTACATTTATATTATAATGACGTTGAAGGATAGTACATTTATACTTATAATGACGTTGAAGGATAGTACATTTATACTTATAATGACGTTGAAGGATAGTACATTTATACTTATAATGACGTTGAAGGATAGTACATTTATACTTATAATGACGTTGAAGAATAGTGCATTTATACTTATAATGACGTTGAAGGATAGTGCATTTATACTTATAATGACGTTGAAGGATAGTGCATTTATACTTATAATGACGTTGAAGGATAGTACATTTATACTTATAATGACGTTGAAGGATAGTACATTTATACTTATAATGACGTTGAAGGATAGTGCATTTATACTTATAATGACGTTGAAGGATAGTGCATTTATACTTATAATGACGTTGAAGGATAGTACATTTATACTTATAATGACGTTGAAGGATAGTGCATTTATACTTATAATGACGTTGAAGGATAGTGCATTTATACTTATAATGACGTTGAAGGATAGTACATTTATACTTATAATGACGTTGAAGGATAGTACATTTATACTTATAATGACGTTGAAGGATAGTACATTTATACTTATAATGACGTTGAAGGATAGTACATTTATACTTATAGTGACGTTGAAGGATAGTGCATTTATACTTATAGTGACGTTGAAGGATAGTACATTTATACTTATAATGACGTTGAAGGATAGTACATTTATACTTATAATGACGTTGAAGGATAGTACATTTATACTTATAATGACGTTGAAGGATAGTAACTTATACTTATAATGACGTTGAAGGATAGTGCATTTATACTTATAATGACGTTGAAGGATAGTTGTTTATACTTATAATGACGTTGAAGGATAGTACATTTATACTTATAATGACGTTGAAGGATAGTACATTTATACTTATAATGACGTTGAAGGATAGTACATTTATACTTATAATGACGTTGAAGGATAGTACATTTTATATTATAATGACGTTGAAGGATAGTGCATTTATACTTATAATGACGTTGAAGGATAGTACATACGTAAGGTTGGCCATAGTACATTTTTTCTCCTGCCTTTAGAAACAGAGTATATATCTAGATCTACGGGATAACACATATATAACTAGGGTACTTATTAAGATTTTTTATAGTACAGATGGCATGTTTTATTCAAACATTCCCACGGAATCATTCGAAGAAAATTGTAGGCATGATTCAAAATATCAAGCGCTAAATCTAGAATCATGGAATTAGCACGGGTATAGTTTACAACGTAAATGAAGAGTACGACGCAGTTTATGAGAATTATCATGGGAAACTACTTAGTAAAGTCCCGAAATTACAATCCGACTGTTAGACGCGTTGTCCCGGACGAAGCCGCGGGTATAGGCTAGGGTATACATATTTATAAGGTTTCTTAGTGGAAAATAAATTTATTTGTTTACTTGGATTTTTGCCAGCGTTTTGCGGGGCTAACGATGCTTTGCTATAAGTACCTAATTCACTTGCATGCAAAAATGGGAATTGGAAATAGTTTGACTTGAAAGCGTAAAAAAAAATTTTTTTTGTATTTTTTTTATTTAATTGTATACTGTAGTTTTTAAGTATTTTATTTGACTCTGACTTTCTGCCAAGTTTCTTGCGGCGCATTCTTCTTGGTAATGATGGTCTTTCCGAAAGCGCTGGTAGTTTAAAAAATGACGTGTAAAAGTGCCCATTGCGGCCTGTTTACTGAATAAATGATTTGAATTTTAAATTTGAATTTGAATAATCTATTTAGATAATGATTAATACAAAGGTCTATCAACTTTTAAAATGTAAAAAAGTAGTTATAGTGACATAACTACATTACTTGGACACATGGTATCGCGAAGTTTTTTTGTAGGTATTAATATTCTTTAATATTGTAGAACATTTCTTGGTTCTATATTTAATAGTTTCCGCAGCGCATGCGATGAAAGACAATTTTTTTACACCTTGGGTTACATTATTGAAGTTTTAGTACGGAACCCTAATTTTTTAAAATATAATATAGCCTATGTCACTCGGAGATAGTGTAGCTTCCCACCGGTGAAAGTTTTTTTTTAATTGGTCTAGAAGTTTCGGAGCCTATTCAATACAAACAAACAATTTAATCTTTCCTCTTTATAATATTACTATAGAAGTACCTATAGAAAAGCACTGTCAACCCTTTGATGAAACCATACTACTAGATTCAAGATCCCATACAAAATCAAAGCGAAAAAGTGGCCGTGTTGCTTATGTCATAGACAGTCTTATACTTATAGCTATATATCTGTTTTACCTTCTAAAATTAATTAAAATATATACCTTAAGTCTAAGCAACAAAGATTCAAATAATAGTAATTGTATATAATACTTACGACGTATCGTCATAAGACAAGCAAAAACGTTCGATTAACAAAAGAACATTCATCTTTCAAAAAGATGTCATTCTATTTTAGGAACAGGGTAATAATGGAGTCGCAATTATTATAAGACAGACAGTTTTTTATTTCACAGAAATATAACACAAAAAAATTACATATACAAATATTGTCATGAAACGAAATGTTCTTATAGATACTTAACTGAATTAAGTTAACTAATGGAAAAATGGGTGATTGACAACACTCAAAAACCTGCTTTCAAATTAAAAACACCATATTCAAATCGGTTCACCCGTTTAAGAGCTACGTACGGTGTCACAGACAGACACACAGACACACATTGCGGTCAAACTTATAACACCCCCCTTTTGCGTCAGGGGTTAAAAAGACAACATAAATGTTTTACCAGATTTGACGTCATCGATTCGGTTAATTCTCATACCGCTGCTTGCACTGTATTTTGTTTCACGAGAATCTGCAATTAACGGCAATATTATAAATATCATACGGCTTGAACTTGAAGCTTTACGTCTTCTTTAATAATATAGCTTCACTTCACCTCGCCACACTTAATCTTATATTATTTTTAAACATTTATGTAACTTTACCTGCAATTTTAATCGCCATTTTCCGTAATCTACGCCTTTGGCTATTTCCAACTATGTAAAATTTATCAAAATGAATCGAACATACAGTCGAATTTTTGTGCGGTCTGTAAAGTTCTTCTTCTCTTTCTCTCGCGACAATAGATGTCCATTCCGCACAGCGAAAAGGATCACTAGGAAATCTTACAAAAAAAATAAAAAAATAAAATTATTTTAAAAATGAGAACTACTCTACGAATTTTTTGTTCCAGAAACACCGATTATTGGCAAGATGGTTGGCCAAATAATAAATTATGATTTTAAATGTAAACTGCCAATTTTACGTACTTTAAATAAAATACTGACTTGTACTTACCTAAAGAAGGATATTCCTTCAGAAACCCTAGTGTTACGGTGGCTGTTTCCGCAATTTATAAATGAACATTGTGGCATTTTAACACGTCCGCACTTTGGCTCTGGTTGACGCGTACTGTCAGAAATAAGAGCACAAATTTATTTCTCTGGCCGTTTTCAGAGCTGTGACCTTGAATCTAGTAGTATGGTTCATCAAAGGTTAACCCTTAAAAAAGTCAAATCATAAAAAAATCTTTACATCCATAATATTTTTCACACCTCTCCTTCAGAAAAGTAACTTTTCCTCCCTGACGAGAGGGAGCAAAGTGCAACTTTTCTGTTCAAGGCTTTTCTATGTGTTTTATTGCAAATGCCATTTTTTTAAGTTGATAATTGTAAAGCCATGCCATTTTTAATGCTGGTTGTTCTTTAATAATATGTAGAATATTTTTTTTTTCAAGTTTCTTAATGCTCGGTGTGAAAAGTTGTATGAGCCACTCGGGAGCAAAATTTTTTTTCATCTTGGGCGTTAAAACTTGAATCCCTCGTTACGCTCAGGATTCTACTTAAGAATCCATCGCTACGCTCAGGATTCTATTGTAGAATCCTTCGCTACATTCTGGATTCAATTTACGCCCTCGCCGTAAATACACCATTTTGCTCCCTTGTGACACAAAATAACTATAGTGACACAGTGTACAATAACGCAAATAACTTTTCAGGCATCTGGATATATTAAATAAATATCTCACAATGAATAATGTATGTTAGTACACCGTACGCGGAATGTGTGAGCATGCTTTTAGAATATTGGTATTCGAGCTCACGTTTCAGCTCCCAGCTCAGGCACTTATTCCGCATAGCACTACTTGTTTCCATATTATTATAACAGGCTAAGGGCCCATACTGGCGCTTAAAAATATTACAGTATGACTGCAATGGAAAACTTATAAAATTCTCGGAGGGGATGGTGTAGCGAAAACTCATTGTTTTTTTTTTTAGAGGTATTTGTCTTGCACTCTTAACTATTTAACCGGTATATATTATGGTGTTAGGAAAAGCTTGCGTAAGCTCTCTTTTGTTTGCAATTTTACAGGGCTAGCTTATCATGCTTCATGCTAAATATTATGCATTTTATTCGAGCATAATGTCATGACTATGTTTGAATGAACGGTAAAGATGGAAACCTGTCTCTAGCATTAACATAAAATAAAAATAAATAAAACATGACGACATTGTGAGAGTTGCCGGCAAGCGGTGAATCCCTTTGTTCAACAGTAGACGTCTTCCGGCTGATGATGATGATGACTGTACAATGATTAATTATGCAAATGTAGACGGGTCATAATTTGGCTAAGTAGGTACCTGGGCCAATCAACTATTTTACCGACACTTTGGGCGCTCCTGCGCTACCGAAATTGTCTCTGGCGTTACCAAAAAATCGTACTTCCAACAAGATATTTCACGGTTTAATAGGTTGAACTTACGTAGGATGGCATGTATTCATGTAAGTACACCATCTATTAAATAACAGAAAAAAACATGTTAACTTACAAAAATCTGCAATTATTTGAAAAATGTCGCGGACAGATTAGTGTGGGTAAAAAAATTGATTGGCCCACCTACTTGGTAACGTATGTCACTTAGGCATTAAATTATATGATCTGAGTACATCATTCTTATGAAGAAATTACTGCTTACTTTTTCGTTTAAAGTAAATACCGACCTCGTAAAAAGAAAATGAAGAGGCAAAAATATATTTTTCTTTACTAAGTATGTCTGAACGCGGAGACTAAGTTCTGTGAAACTCTTCACATGAAGCTATTGAGGTTATTTGACTCTGCAACATTTTAAATTAAAACCGAACTTTGAAGCCCAGTCGCTGGGCTAAGTACCAGGCAACTTGCTTTTAACATTTTTCTACAATTGTGTGGGGTTTCAGAACTTGTTTCGTGGTCTTTAGAATCAAAACATACGACTCACTACCGCTAGCTGAAAGCGGTTTAGTTTTGTTTAGAAATTAAAATATAAGCTGTAAAGTTTGTACTTAACAAACAACGTGTGCAATTTTTAAAGGTTACTGTAGGTAAATGGTATCTTTGGAATTCCATTTTCATAGTCAAAGAATATTTCGAGTATTAAATATAATGACCCGGATAACTCACGCCTTAAATCGAGTTTAGCTCGACATGTTTCGGGCTAATCCGTAGCCCTTCGTCTTCGGAGCAACGCGACTCAGCGGCTGCTGCAACACGCGCACTGACTGTTTTAAGGCGTGAGTTATCCGGGTCATTATATTTAATATGAGTGAGTCTCACGGTAGTTTCATGTTCAAAATATTTCGAGTATCTGAAACATAGATTATAAATCTAATGTAAATGCCTGTAATAATTAATGAATACAAAAAAAATACTAAAATATATTTTGGAATACAACACAATTTATTGTACGCCACAATAGTACAGAGAAAAAATTACAAACTCAATCAAAACTATCAAAACATGAACTCTAATACCTTAATAATAGAGAGCATGTTCCGATATTTTTGACCACCTTGGCCGCTCCGAAATATCTGATGGAGACTGTACTCAATACAAAGCCATCAAAAACATAACTTGTAAAAAACAAGGCTTGCAGCTCAGTTCCTCTACCAAAAAAGTTGTGAGATCCAAGTCGGTAGGTAGTTAATTTATGTAGTGACTGGAAAACATCCTATAGTGACTATGTCAATATAAAAAATATTTTATGCTTTAAATAAATAGATTATAAATATAATATTTATACAATGCCTGCTTGTTTACTAAAAATTCAGGCTTCTAGTTTTATCCACATCGAAGTTATAAGGGGTCGAAAATGGCCTGAACTGCTTCAAGAAAAGGATAATTTTTATTAATTAATAGGGGCAAACGAGCAAACGGATCACCGTCGCCCATGGATACCTGCAACACCAGAAGAGTTACAAGTGCGTTACCGGCCTTTTAGGTAGGAATACACTCTTTTCTTGAAGGCTAGAAGGTCATATCCGTCCGGGAATACCGCAAGCGACAATTCGTTCCAGAGTTTTGCTGTGCAAGGCTGGACATTTCTGGAAAAACGCACAGTAGAGGACTGCCAACCATCTAAATGGCGAAGATGGAAGTGTTGTCGCGTAGGGCGGTGGTGGAAGGATGCGGCAGGGATCAACCCGAACAACTCCTCGGAGCACTCCCCGTTGTATATGCGACAGAGGATGCACAGTGAAGCTACGTCTTTACGCAATGCCAAGGAGGTCAAGTCAATCAGAAATTCGTTTGCAGCCGAAGTCGCTCTCCATTGTATCACAAAACACAGAATAGTTCAGAAGTCAATCTCCATACAAGTGCGCTCGAGCCAACGCACACATAAACACTGCTCACGGACACGATATCTCGGCACGGTTGGGACCAGTGCGAGCGGGAGTGCCATGCGCTTGAGACACGCGTCTGTGAACTTTTTTGTGCAATAATGGCGCAAGAAAAAAAAAGTTATTATAACTGTTCAGTGGACGGTTGTTTAAATTCAACATTAAACGGTGAATTGACGTTTTTTAAACTAACAGTGGTTTCAGAGAGGTAAGTAGGTATCAGCATGTATTTCGATGGTTCGTTTTAACGTACACAGAACAGCTAGGTATTAATTAAGTAATTTTTCTAAGGTAAATTCACGCCAACTTACGTAAGTTGAAAACATGTTTTTTTGTTTGTGTAGATATTGTGTTGTTTTTGGTGTGATTTGATAGTTTTTAGATTTGAAATTGTATAACTAGGGTAATCCGTTTAGAAGTTATTAGGGATTTTCAATAGTGACAATAAAATTGACAAACGTAAAATTTTGTATGTTTTTGTTCTGTAAACTTTTGTATTGTAATAGTTGGCAGTTTTATTGTTTTGTCTTGTAGGATAAGTTTTTTGCTATTACGGGCTATAGGTACTGCAGGTTTGGTGTACTGCACTTTAATATTAACTGGCTTTTGCCCGCGGCTTAGCCCGCGTGGAATTCAGTTATCGCGCGCTGTTCCCTCGGGAACTGTGCATTTTTCCGGGATAAAAAATAGCCTATGTCACTTTCTGGCCCATAAACTATCTCTATGCCAAAAATCACGTCGATTCGTCGCTCCGTTTCGACGTGAAAGACGGACAAACATACAAACACACACTTTCGCATTTATAATCGTGCATTTCGCCAATGTCGAAATCGTCACAAGATATTTTCTGTGACAAATTTGTAATATAACAATGACATTCAAAATTAAAAAAAAAAGTTATTATTAATTTATATTTCCGTTCTTCCCGTTTCATTTTCAACAATTAATCAAACAACTAGATACGAGTGCCACTACCACGATAGTTTTTTGTGCATAAGCCATAGTTGACAACCTTAGAGCGACCGCCGAGCGTAGGTATGAAAAGTGAAGTACATACAGGAGATTGCCTTCTGAACTATCTGTGTTTTGTGGTTGTATGCAGTCCAGAGGGAGAAGCTGGTACTGGGGAGCCCCTATCCATATGAGAACAGTAACTACGTGGGCGAGCCTGCGTCTTATAAAGCTGGAGGCGGTGGGCTGGAGTGAAATACTGTCTCGATCTGTTGAGCACGCCGAGCTTCTTCAAGGCTAATTTAGCGTTATACCCTCTAAATGGCCGCGGAACTGGACTTCAATTTAAATTCAAAGTTAGAAGGAAAAAGCATAAAACCATCCATCCATCCATCCATTCATCCCGGCCTATATTATACGTCCCACTGCTGGGCACAGGCCTCCTCTCAGAACAAGAGGGCTTGGGATATAGTTCCCACGCGGGCCCAGTGCGGATTGGGAACTTCACACGCACCATTGAATTGCTTCGCAGGTTTGTGCAGGTTTCCTCACGATGTTTGGTAAATTTCAAATGTAATTCCGCACATGAATTTCGAAAAACTCAGAGGTGCGAGCCGGGGTTGAACTACCAGGCCACCACGGCTTCATACATACCAAATAAAATATTTTCAAGTAATTACCTGTGGTCACATCACTTGCGTGTTATACTTAAGCACCCATTGAAAAGCTAAAGCTTTCCTCTTTCAACTTAATAAATTACATTCAAGTACCCTATTTGGTTGCTCCATTATACTAATTGGTCACAAAATAAAGCGCCTTTGCGACTGAAAAATACGTGCAATTTTAAAGGACCAAATGAGAGCCCAAACAAATTTAATAAAGTTCATAAATAAAATTTAGACATTAAATTTACATAAATACAATTTAATCGTCGTCGGTCAAAAATAGTAGGTACTTAGCTCCGACAATGTCTAATTGGGCTAATGGCGTCCGATTAAGCCAGCAAATTAGATTAATGTCAATTAAAACGATTAGTGTATTTAATTCAATGGCTTTAACAGAAGAAGACTAATTGATTTAGGTACAAGAAATGTCAGGAAAAATTGGGACCTTACTTTAAATTGTACTTTATTGAGCCAGCGAAGTGTAACGACGCGGTTATAAAGAAGCGAAGTATTCTCATAGAGGTATTTTAATTTTATCAATTGCCTTTACTCTGTTTGGTGTTGTTTATTAAATATGTGACATATGAAAATGTAATATTTATTAACTTTTGCCCGTAGTTTCTTCCGCACTTATATAAAAATGGTACAGACCACGCAAATTTTTCCGCGTTCTACTAGAATACAAAGTCATTTGAATACTCATATTTTTCACGAACATGTCATAATGTTCGGTCGACACGTTAAACATGGCTGGACATGTCCAACGCTATGCGACCCACTTTAATGGTCACTTGTCACGAATATGTTCCGCTCTTAAATACAGATTAACTATTTACCTACTTTGTAATAAACCGAATAAAAAAAGTAATAAGTAAAATAATGAAGAAATAACATAACCATAAAATGTTAATTTTTGATACAAGTTTTTTTTGCTGACTGTACTTTTTTTTGACTGTACACACTTACATTTGCGTATACCCAATTTCAAGTCGATGCTATTAAACGTTGAAGAGTTCCGTTCTGTCTTGGTTCTAGCTAGATTACCAGGATGCCACTACTAGATTATTGTATTGTCACGCGATTTACATAAGTATTCTAAATTTCAAGTGTCAATCTGACTACTGGAACAGAACTGGGAGAACGGGACAGGTGAAACTAAATAAAAGCTAGCTAGCTAAATAAGTAAGTAAGTCATAAGTAGTAAGTAGTAATAAAATAAAGCTGTCTCGCGTATTTATGAAAGCCAATGAAGTCCTTCCTTATTGAAGATTTGCGTTGCTGACTAACCTAAGATAACTTAACAAAAAAAAATTAAAGCATGGTAAGTACAGTAAAAATAAATGAATAAAAAAAACCGGAAAAGAGCGTGTCGGACACGCCCAAAATAGCCGTCCGTAGCCGTTACGATAAAATTAAGTAGTATTTTCTAATGATTTCGTATTTTGTATGGAATCTTCCTACTTTAGGTATATTTTATACCTTAGGCTGCTATTTACTCTTAAAGTACTAATAATTCTCAAGCAAACTTAGCCGTTATAGTTTTCCTTGAAAGTTACTACGGTAAAGTTACTATCGTATACTTAATACCATCCTGTATTTTTTTTTTTTTCCACCCACCTGTTTAGATTTTAGAGGGAAGGGGGGGGGGGGTGAGGGGTTGACGCTCGATTTTCATGAAAATTTGCACTTTAAAGTTGAATATTTCGCAAACAAATCACTGAATCGAAAAATCGTCTCAGTAAACCCCTAATGGTTTTAAAAGACCTATCCAACGATACCACACAATAAAGGGTTAGTCGAGAAAAAAAAACACTCCCACTTTACGTTTATGGGAGGTACCCTAAAGAAATTTTTTCTATTTTTTATTGTACCACTTTGTCGGCATAGCTTACATATATATTGGTGCAAAATTACAGCTTTCTTAGCATTGATAGTCCCTGAGCAAAGCCGCGGACGGACGGACAAACAGACAGACATGGCGAAACTATAAGGGTTCCGTATTTGTCATTTTGGCTCCGGAACCTTAAAAATTAACCGACTCCAGAAAACCACAAAAAATAGGAAAAAAAAGCAAAAACAACTAAGAATTTGTTATGAAAAGCATGTAAAGTTAGTCAATTGTGTTTTGTTTCTTTTCTTTTGTACAATAACGAGTTTACATACATACATGCTACCACAGAAAGTCGAATAAGTTTCTGTATAAACCACCTGCCGATCTGGTTAAGTCAGTGGACTTGCTCTTGCTGGAGCAGCGATTTTATGCTGGCAGAAGAATATCTTAATGGTTTTTTGGAGTTGTTTACATTTTTTGTCGTATATTTTATTAGTAAATTTCTAACAGATTGAAGTAAGGAATGAAATTCTGATGAGGTAACTTTTGTTTATTTCTGTGCGGACTAAGTCACGAGAAAAAGCTAGGATTAAATATACTTGGTTTGGATAGGTATTTAATGTAAACAAACTGCACCTGCCAGATTTGGTACATTTAAGGATTTTAAACATTTTACTTATCTATCATTGTAGTATAAACCTAGACTAGTGTATTTCAATACAGAAAAGTAAATATTTAGATAGTTTAATAGGTGAATTTCAATATTTAAGACATCAATTGATGATGTTATGTTTACATTTAGTTAAATACCTATCCAAACCAAGTATAAGAGAGAAACGATGAAAGTACAGTATTTTATATTAGGTCTTGTACAAAAAGAAGTCAGATAGTCATCATATTCTGTTGCACTACTCAAACCACTCATTCTTTTGTTAATTCTAATCGAAATTTAATTAGAATCGCTTTTGAATACGCTCATTGCATGCAAAGTGGTGCTTTTCATTCTGTGACATTGTTTAACCTTAAGACAAAGTAAAAAGCTTAAGCGCTATTACGAGTACTATGTAGTTATTTTAAAACCGTTCGTCTTATGCAGTTAACCGTGCTAAACCTTTTAACGGCATCGTGCTCGGTTACGCCGCCATAAACTTGCACTAACCCATTAGGAACAGTTACAAAACGAAAATCTTAACATAAACAACGTAATCACGGAACGCGGCCCTTGCAAATTGTCAAATCGTAAATTAGTGTTGCCCACCTATAGTTTTGCAATGAAAAATCCAATTAGTTCGCACCAAACGCCACAGATAGATCTTATCATGTCGACCCAAAAGCACATATTCAATGATGTCTCCGTGATCATGTGCGTTTTAAAACCGGAGTGATCACCGTATGGTACGAGGCTCATTGAAATATCCAGTCAAGCTTGAAAGGGTCTCGACTGATGAAATCTACGCTCCGCCAGAACCTGCTCAGCTCCAAAACCCCGAGAGCTTTCAGCTCGAACTTCAAAATCGTTTCGAATGCCTAGGTAGCGAGGTGGCGATTACAACGACGGGTTTGTGGAAGCTGTCCATATGGTCGGGTCTAAGTTCTTCAAGACCCGCCGTACTAGAACCAAAAGGCTTTCGATTCCACCCTTAGGCTCATGGAGGTGAGGCGTGAGATGATTTCTGCAGTCTTCTGGTGACGCTTCGCGTTATCGGCAGCTCAACAGACAGATCTCAAAGTCTCTGAAGCGCGATGTACGCCGATTTAATACTACCAGTATTGAAGAGGCTATTGAGCGTAACAGGGGCTCTAAGGGTTTACCAGGGATCTGTCTGTTGGTCAAAGCCAGTTGATGAAGCTCAAGACCGACGACGGCAGAATCGTTTCATCCAAACCTGAGCTGTTGGAGGAAGTTGAGAGGTTTTATGGACAGCTATACACGACAACCCGAACACCTGTCGAAAATCTAGCTAAAGACCCGAGGGCTAGATTAACCCGACATATACCGAAGACATCCCGGACGTCAGCCTGTACGAGATTAGTATGGCCCTCAAGCAGCTTAAGAATGGCAAAGCCCCGGGTGACGACGGAATTACAGCCGAACTCCTGAAGGCGGGTGGAGACCAGTCCTTAAGGGCCTTCAGACGCTGTTTAGTTCCGTCCTTCACCAAGGGAGAACGCCGAAAGCATGGAACAGAAGTGTGGTGGTGCTCTTCTTCAAAAAAGGTGATAACACCTTGCTGAAGAACTATAGACCCATCTCACTTCTGAGCCATGTTTACAAGCTATTTTCCAGGGTCATCACAAACCGTCTCACACGCAGGCTTGACGACTTCCAGCCTCCGAACAAGCCGGCTTCCGAAAAGGCTATAGTACCGTAGACCACATACATTGCGCTGCGGCAGGTTATACAGAAGACTGAAGAGTATAACCTCCCCCTGCCTAGCATGTTGTGGACTACGAGAAAGCCTTCGATTCGATCGAGACTTGGGCTGTGCTGCAGGCTCTCCAGCGGTGCCAAGTTGACTATCGTATATCAGTGTTGAAGTGTCTGTACGAAAACGCCACTATGTCCGTCCGATTACAGGATCAGAGCACGAAGCCTATTCCTCTGCAGCGGGGAGTCAGACAAGGAGATGTGATCTCTCCGAAACTGTTCACCGCTGCATTGGAGATGCTTTTAAGTTTTGGACTGGAAAGGACGAGGCATCAACATTAATGGCGAGTATTTCACTCATCTTCGATTCGCCGACGACATTGTAGTCATGCTGAGACCATGGAGGACCTCGGTGCTATGCTCGCTGACCTCAGTAGAGTTTCCGACCGAGTTGGCCTGAAAATGAACATGGACAAGACGAAAGTCATGTCTAATGTCCATGTTGTAACCAACTCCCGTAATAGTCGGAGGACTCTGCGCTCCGAATTGTTGACGACTATGTATACCTGGGACAAACGGTCCAGTTAGGTAGTCCAACTTTGAGAAAGAGATCACTCGTCGAATCCGACTCGGCTGGGCAGCGTTCGGGAAGCTTCGTAGTGTCTTTTCGTCCAAATTACCGCAGGTTTGAAGTCAAAAGTCTTTGACCAGTGTGTGTTGCCAGTGATGACATACGGATCTGAGACGTGGGCGCTAACGATGGGCCTCATGAGAAAACTCAAAGTCACTCAGAGGGCTATGGAGAGGGCTATGCTCGGGGTTTCTCTGCGGATAGAATTAGAAATGATGATATCCGCAGTAGAACTAAGGTTACCGACATAGCCCGAAGAATTGCGAAACTAAAGTGGCAGTGGGCGGGGCACATTGCTCGCAGGACGGAGGCCGATGGGGCCAGAAGTTCTCGAATGGCGTCCGCGGACCGGGAGACGAGCTGTCGTAGGCCTCCAACAAGATGGAGGACGACTTGGTTAAGATCGCGGGATCGCGGTGGATGCGGAAAGCACAAGACCGGTCTGAGTGGAGAGCCTTGGGGAGGCCTATGTCAGCAGTGGACGTCTTTCGGCTGACATTGATGATAAACGCCACCCGTCGCCCGCTCTTACTCGAAATCGTCTACCCAAAAACCAAACGTTCGAAACTCTACACTGTCCCGCTTAGATTTATTAAAGCTTGCAAGGGATAGCACTACATGATCGAATATTATGTTTTGTAAAAACTCCGCGCCCGAGATCATTGGTCGTATATCAAAGTCTGTGATGGCGACCGACCAAGCTTTTTCGGGGGAATTCAATTTACGATGCCTCCGTCCACTAATATTTAACGCCTCTATATTTCCAAGGCACTGTCAGGTGATTCTCGAATTGGCTTAATTGAAATTTTTGGGAGCTTTTATAGTCAAACGGGCCCTGAAACCTTTATAGCTTAAATTTTATAGTGACACGCCCAATGGATCTTACGATCACTATATATCATTTGTAACGTAACTTCGTTACATGATGTGATAAGTTGACTATGTTAAGTTACTAGATATTATTTTTCTCAATTGTACCAAAATTAGAACACTGTGGGATAAAACCCGAAATGAACATCTGATCTGAGGATCATGAGGACTGATGACTATCACTTTCTCATTATTTCCTGACGGTTACTTTAGCATATTCTTAATGCATATAATAATATCTTTAAAGTAGCAATTCGAGTGTATGTTATTTCTCAACCAATTCTCGTGAAATTTTGTGAGTATCGATGTGACTGCGAGCAATCGATAATTGTCTCAATTATTTTTATCTACTCCCTTTTTGGAAAATTTCAAAATGTCATGAGGATTGTATTCGGCACGAGATCTACACCTCACAAAGCCGTTAGTTATATTTAGTCAATGCTTACGTTACGGTAGAGAGAAAGCATTAAAACATCTACATTTTTATAAAACACGTTTAATTACTTACGCTGCTTTCTTTAAATTTAATCAATTCCCCAACGATTACGTTCAAATTACATTAAAGAAACAAACTACCAAAACGTACTTTAATGGAAGCTCCTTATTCATTTATTTGTCAAGTAGCTCGGAAGCTATATCCCAGGTGTAGTCAATGAGGAGTCATCAATACGTGTCAGTGTCTGAGTGACAGACCCTAACTCGCAACACTACTGATTACAGAGCTCCGGTATACATTTCAAACGAATACCAATAAGATTTATTAGCCTTTTTGGAATTTGGTGCAAGAAAAAGTGATACTAGTAGTTGTTGACTGTTGTTTTTTATGATTTCTATGACACGAGTTAAATAAAGACTAAGTTCAAATTTTGTTAGGTTATTGATCTTTAATCTCTGTAGAATTAAATACAAGAGTATGTAAAAATCGTTTTGTTTTTGAACAATTGTGTGTTCTTGCTTTAAAAATGAACTCATTCATAGTCCGAAACGCTTTAGAATTTTGTGTGGTGTGTATGATATTTGTATAGACGAATTTTGCATAATAACAAATATAATTTATCTATGTCGATAAACGTAGCGGTCAATTTTGTTTCTTGTTGATCGTAGCTTGGAATTTTAACGCATGCATGCAAGTCGAGCAGCCTGAAAATTATTTATATTTATAATCACTTTATTTAAACCTACTCGTATTTAAGATGCAATTTTGTTAACCCTTTTGTGAACTCGCCAGTATTAGATACGCTTGTTGATGGAAAATAAAATAAAATACCAATCTCTAGAGTCATCTCTGCTGGCAAGACAAATGTTATCAAATTACAGTTTCAATTTTGATCACTCAATGAAGTCCATTTAAATAATTAAATTACCTACTCCCTTCTTTTAGTTATGGGTAAATTAATTGCAAAATTAACTCAGTTAGACGGGCCAGGCTTAATAAAAATTCAAATATTCATCGAATTGAATTAATTAACCGATAAAGATTGACGCTGAATCAGCTCGGTCTATTTTTGTTTTCATTTAAGTTTGGTTAATCCTAACCCTTAAAATTTAAAATTTAAATATTGTGTTTATTATTGCTCGAGTTTCCAAAAGACAAATATAATGGAAAAACGAAGATCTTCAATTTCAAATGCCAAAGCGATAAACTTCGTCAGCGAGGAAAATAATAATGCAAAAATTATTATGTTGTTGATAAATAATTTTATTTTACAAAGGTGTTTGAGCAAAACCGTTGTTCTTATATTGCCAAAAATTGAAAATACGTTAATTCGTTAAAACTAAGTATAATTATATATATACCTAGCGCACTAAAAACTGTTTTGAATGAATGGTGTGTGGTGTCCACGTGTGATCTACATAGGTACGACACGAGTCTTCTCATTCAGAGAGAAAGTCTATACAGGCCGTTCTACGAGTATGTATTTAGGCCGAGACGTGGGATGTGATACAAGCAGCTACCTACGCGCTCTTGAACAAAACACCTATAAAATATAAATAGGTGCGATAAGTGTTTTCTGCTTCCCACTCCCGACTGCAGCATACCAACTCAAAGTCAAAATACTTATAAATACGTATAATAGCAAAGTGATCCGCGCCACGCTCGCTCGGTTACCGAACAACCCCCTTCACAACCGTCCGATAAGCGCTGACTCTGCCATCTATCTTCCTCTCGCAGACGTATGTGAGATACGACCCGCATGATATAATCGAAAATCGTTTACCACGATCCATCTAGGATCTACATATTCCTAGCTGAAATTGCCTTGAAGCCTTTGTGGCGTTTTTAGTGTTCTGTCGCACGCGAAACCATTTGAAAGTACGATTAAGCTGTCTAATTTGTCGGATGTATTACTTTACATTATGTGAACAGTGGTTTAGCTATACTTTTTACCCACAAACACACCACACACACACACAATGCACACAATCTTTCACAATTAATGTATAATACATGTATTTTCTTTCTTCTTTCCATTATTACCTATATTAATAGGATTCTTGTGAGGTATGATCACAGTTTGTTTTTTCACAGACAACACCTTAAGAAGCAGACTCGCTAATCGCTATTATATTAAGCGCAATCTCGGAGAATCCGAAATGATATAGGTTACCAAGAAGAGAAAGCACTCTCAGAGTGGATTATTCAGGCGAAAAGTTAGTGTTATGATAATAGCAGTTAATACTTATGTTTCTAGGTGCTTATAAAAGGAATATTAAATGGAAAAAGCGGTTAATTAAATGGCATTGAATTTGTTCGAGAAAGTGTTGTTTCAGACTACGCTTCTAGTAAATTTATTAAAGAGGCAATTAATACCAGGAAAACAATACCCTGAGCTAATAAGAAGATATAAAAATTTTGACTCGTTCCTGTCATACTGTGGGGGCGCGGTAGTTATTAGTTTAAGGTTAAGTGTTTTCCGTGGTATATTCTCCTTTCTATAAATAAATCTTCCAAAGTTTGTGATTATGTATTGTATTGTTCTAAATTGTGTTGCTTAACTTCAAACTCAAATAAGGTAGATACTCTCCTAAGAGGGTAGAGTGGACTTATCCAAGTTTGAAGTTAAGGGATTCAATTGTACATAAAACATATGAAAATAACAGTTAACAAGAGAAGGAGATGTACAAAGGCGAACTTATCCCTTAAAGGGATCTCTTCCGGTTAACCTATGTATGAGTATGTACGAGTATGAGCCTTTTTGTTTTTCTGTCTTTGTTATTCCTTCACGCTAAAGAGCTTAACGGATTTGAATGGTCTTCGGTATGTTGATAGCAGGATCTCGGAAATAATAAACGATCAAAAAGGTAGGTACTTTTCATCCCGATAGGATAGGTAATATTACCACGGAATCCCTTTAAGTACTTAGGTATAAAATACGCTCGAGCGCAGATCTGCACCAAATTTAAGGCTATCTTTTCCATTTTATCAGTAAAATTGCTATTAATTGAGACTAACGAGACTAGAACGCGGGCTTTTTCTTAATTTAGCATACGAGAGGTTAAGCGTTAAATCAAAAAATATGATAATCTCTACATATCTGTGTTTTCTGTACTGCTTACCACATGTGTTGGTGTTCAAAAAAAGAGTCATTGTATTGTACGCAATTTTGCACGGCTGCTCTTTGTAGGGCGAACCTTGGCTTATCGGTGATACTTGGTAGTTCGGTGATACTTCTTTACTAAATATATTACACAGATCTCACTACGAGGAAATGCAAGCTATAAAATCGATGGCAGCTGTCAGTTTCGATGTTTTCAATGTTGGCATTTGACGCATAGCGAACGACCGACGTGTGTTATTGATTCAAATATGTTTTAACAGCCCGTACTTAGTTGTGATCGAAATGGATAGACCTGAATGGAGAGATGAAGTTTACCAAATACCCCCCCGAAATACACCAAATATTGTTTCGTGCCCACTTGCAAAAATGATTCATCGATGGCACCGGATAAACATTTCGTTCCAAATCGTCAATGTTATGATCATCCGCCGTATCCGTAAGAAAGCCAGGTGTCATATTTATCTGCAGTCCAGTATTTAGTATCCGTGATAATAGCCAATATTGATGTAGAAGTCTTATATTTTAAGTTCCAGAGCAAGAAAGAACCAAACCGCCTATGTATGAAAACCACACGCCCACGCACAACAAAATTTTGACAACGTCAACGTCAGATTTACGTCATCACTTTTTTTTTATTAGAGACTGGACTAAAGTAATGAATCTATTGTATGGTAGTTTGGAGTTATGCCCTTTTAGAATAAGCACATCTTAAAAAAAAATAATAATAGCTAGCTAGAAAAATTTAAAACTATCAGCGTCTTTCCTTTCCAAACAGAATACAGAGAATGAATCAGATTATAGTCTTAGAAATATGAAATCTTGTCGATTTTAACAAAACATAGCTAGGATCACCGCAACGAAATTCGCTTTCATGTAAACAAAACCGCATCCAAATCGGTCCGTTTGAGACCTACGATGCCACAGACAGACACAGGTTAGCTCAAACCTTATAATGGAAAAAGACCTACTATGTTATCTTACAAATAAATGCCATTATTATTATTATTGTAACACCCCTCTTTGTGCGTCGGGGGTTAATCAATAAAGCCAACAAAGACCAAGCTAATTCTTGCGCCGCCGCAACAAGTTACCACAGGATTTATACTCCGTAACGATCCCTGTAAAATACGCTACATAAATCAGTGATACGCTTTACGAAACTCTCAGTTTCGTTTTCTCAGAGCGAAGTCGGTGCTTAAAAGGAAACGATAAATTTCATAAAAAGTAAAATGCGTCGCGTGAGTTACGAGGCAACTCAGGCCTGTCGATACTGGAAGCTGCGAAATTAGGTTGACACTTCGATAAGTTCATTGAATCCTGCTAATTTTAAGTTTGATGCACGGTTTTATTTATTTACTAGCTATTTCCCGCGACTCTGTCCGCGTAGAATTCGTTTATCGCTATCCTGTGGGAACTATGCAATTTTCATGTCCCCAGGACTCAAACTAAGTATCTGTACACCAATGTGTCTGTATATAAAATATATAGAAATAGAAAATAGAAATAGAAAAAATGTTACTTCTTTATAAGTGGAAACTGTTTTGGCTTATGTATCATCTAAATTAATTTATATTCAAATTGTCATATATGCGTTTGTTTCCCAAATAAATAAATAATAATAAATATTTATTCGCTATTCGCAAAAAAACAGAAACACAACATAATAATACATTAAGAAGAAAAAGTAAAAAAAATCAACTATATGCTAAATCGGAAGCGGTCCCAGCTCCAGAAGTTGTTGGCCGTGTAGGCCAACGCTGGTCTTTCGCTGATTCCCGCTTGGCGACTATATCTGTGTGTTGAATCTCATTTCAATCGGTGCAGCGGTTTAGATGTGATAATGTAAGAAACAAACAGACGTACCTACAAACTTTCGCATTTCTATATTGGATTGATGTAATTCGTAGTCACAGGCTTACAGTACAGTAAGGACCAAAGCGCCCATAATGTAAGAATATACATACCTACCTAAGCACAAAAGAACTAGGTAAGTATAATAATTATTATGGACAGAGGAAACATACATGTAAACAAACAAACATTATCTGCAATTTCTAGTCAATTTTTATTTATTAATTTTCAATTATAACTATGTCTATTACCAAAATTTTGTATGACAACGTGTCATTTGGTCGAATTATTATATAGCAGAATATCATAATGACTCAAAACGTTTGGAAAACTTATCATTTGTCAAATCTTTCGCTAGGTCAAACAACTATTAAACGAATAATGCTTCATCAGTGTATCAGTTCCCTTTTCATAAATAAGCCAACTTTTTACTTATTTAGAAGTATAGTAAGAAAGTTACACAACCGTTTTTCAATTGGCAATTATGAAATTTACAAGTTGTTTTTTTAAATATCCAAAACATGAGTTTAATGAAAAATAATATTGAACTGAAAATGGCGTTCTTGTAAATAAATGTTTTCAAAATTTGACCGAAGACGCAGTATTTGCCGGTTTTCCGAAATCTGACACACGTACATTTGGTACAAGATTGATACCGTGATCATTGCCGTTTTGTATCAATAGGTCAAACCCATCATCACACAACAATCATCATCATCATCAACTCAGCCTAATACACGTCCCACTGTTGGCACGGGCTCAGAATGAGAGGGCTGGGGCCGTAGTTCCCACACGGGCCCAATGCAGATTGGTAAATTTAAACACGCACCATTGAATTTGCAGGTGGTAGGACCTTGTGCAAGGTCCGCCCGGATTGCTACCACCATCTTGCTCGCTAATCCTGCCGTGAAGCAGCAGTGCTTGCACTGTTGTGTTTCGGCGTGGAGAGTAAGACAGCCGGTGAAATTACTGGCAATTGAGGTACTCATCTTAGGCCTCTAGGTTGGCAACGCATCTGCAATACCCCTGGTGTTGCAGATGTTTATGGGCGGTGGTGATCTCTTACCATCAGGAGACCCACTTGCTTGTTTCCATCCAGTCGAATAAAAAAAAACATTACAATTCCATCATTTACCACAAAAAGCAAAAAAGATGCACCTCACAGCAAATACAGTAAAATAAAACGTGGCTTTCAAAGTACCGCTTCTATTCAAATGGATGTCATACAACCGTTTGTCATACAAAGCACTCGAACATTATAAAACCGCAAGCCTTTAATCGACGTTTCGATTTACGCTACGTAGCTTTTGGAATAATGCGACGCATAAAATGTGTCTCTAATGCAAAACGGAACGGGCGCGAAGCGGATAGAATAAATAAAACAGCTTTATGACACCCCGAACCATAATCCAAAGGGTAACGATGATTACTTTTCAGCAGTTTTAAAGCTTTCGTTCATAGAACAATGGGATAAACTACTTAGTGGAAACTTCACGGCACACAATGTTGCTCGATAGCAAAAAGGTTTAAAGTCTGTTTACCTACATAATAATGTTCATACCTACATTATATTTGGCCAAGCAATTTAGGCTCTGCTAGCACTGGATTTTTATAGATACGGCTGTTTGTAGCGTACCTATTCAGAAAAAACTACAAATTTGTGCGTAAGTCTGACTCGCACTTTGCCAGTTTATCACAACTGCCCGAAGGAAGGTTCTGTTTTTTCACGAGATTCGTCAGAACTGTCGAAGTAATAAGGTAGTTATATGTTATTTCAAAATGGCGTCCGTGACAAGAAATATAGAGGGATTTTTAAAGCAAAGCAATAACAAAATAAAAGCTAATAATTAGCTCATTCAATTATAATTGTACTTTTAAGTTACCATTTTCACAGGAACATCAAAAAAGTATGAAATAAAAAACAACTAGAAGAATCAAAAACCCGACTGCCTTATATTATAAACTCTAAATAAGAACTAGAGAAAAAGGACAGTCAGGACCTACCTACTGATAACTTTTTGAATGAGTCCTGATTATAATAAATAATAAAAGCGTTTATTTACTCCACCACAATTCCAGTAAATACAATAAATTGATGATTGTTGAACTTTAAGTTACTTGACAGAGTTCTTGACTACCTAAGTAGATACTGGAGTTGTTTTTTCCTTTTTGGTTATATTAACATATTACTAAGGCAGTTGTTTTTTCTTTGGTTCTGCAACGGATAATAAAAACTATAGAATCTCATTCCAATCAAGAGTGAAGTATTCACTGGCAGTAATGATTCCTCGCCAGTAATATATGAGAGTTCATTTATAAATCCTATCTCATATAGTCATGGACAATTAATGATGTAGCAGCAACGTAGTGGCGGATGGAGCTGCGGTGTCTTCCTAACTCTACGTCAAATAGTTACGTCACGAGCAACATTTTCATTTGCCGTACCATGGTACATGTTGAACCTTCATACTTTTTAAGATCTTCATCACAACTTTTAATGCAATAAAGAGTTTGAGTTTCAGTTTCAGCACACCCTTTATGATTAACTAAAATATAGCACTAATATGTTTCAGCTTCTTGTGATAACGAAATACCTACATATAATTATAAGTTACACCACGCGGGACTTACCACACTTGACGAAAATATAGGTAGCGTCATTCACGATGACACGGGCCGTGGTTCTTATTACAATGTCATTAATGTTTAATTTTGTCAAAATTACGCGTCTTCGTGGATGGCACTAGGTATAGTTATAATTACCTCTCGAGTAAATAAATTTATAATAAGTCTCGTTACATATTATTGTTATTTCACATTTATTTCATATATATTTTAATACCGCCTCCTGGCCTTGTCTTATAGCAAGTGCAGTATAGTCACTTACCACACACACACACACACACACACACACACACACACACACACACACACACACACACACACACACACACACACACACACACACACACACACACACACACACACACACACACACACACACACACACACACACCACACACACACACACACACACACACACACACACACACACACACACACACACACACACACACTCGAACATAACGCCTGTAGGTATTCCCAAACGGGGTAGACAGAGCACACGAAACGTTACCGCTTACCGATTCCCAAAAAATAATTTTCTAGAGCGCGTGGTTAGTTTATTTATAAAATTGGGTATTTAAATAATTACTTTATTTAAATAAAAACGGGCAGCAAGCGATATTTAACGTGAATAAAGGTTGAATAGCGTAGATTACCTATTATTTAACAGTTTATGTACGGTTGGGTAGGGAATATTCCATCGCGGGAAGTTTAAGCCACGCTCTAGATAGCACGGAAGTCGCTCTAATGATGTCCTATTCATTATGCTTAATATTGTTTGCTCTCCACATTAGCTTAGTAGCTTAATGTTATTTATAACTATTTATTAACCAATAAACGTTAGCCTAATGTCGCAGTCGCCTGGGGAGAGGAGCAAAATATAACGGTACCTATCACAACGCTGCAAAGGTTATAGTTTTATATTTGGCCCGCTTGTTTGATTTAATTGTATTTATTTATATTTAACGCAAGTGTTGTCACGCGGTATTAATTGTTAATTAATTATATTGCCCTATAAAACACCTTTGGCTGATGTTTTCCGAACCCGATCCCGTAGAAAATACATGCTTAATGTGTGTTCTAGGAGTCAACTATACGTGATTGTTGTTTTCATTACCATAACAAATCGGATATATTTCGACGAACGCAAGGAAACAATCTGTACCTATTATCACATAAACGGCGAACTAAACAGCCGGGCCGGGCAAAATGTTATAACGTCAACAACTGACAATGTCAGCACCAACATAGTGTAGAACGTAAGAGCAACCTTCATTTATTTCATATATTCGACATAACTCTCAAATTACTCGGGAGCACACCGACATGTACCTACCTCCTAGGTCGGAATACACGCGTTTACGACTGCTCTGTGCCGAGGCGACATCAAAAACCGCTTACAGACTCCCAGAATAACACCTCTGGGAGACGCGGCTCTGTACTTTATGTCCACAGTTGTAAAATGATGCTGCGTCCTCGGGTAACGTAGTGCCCCTATTTTGCCAAAAAATATTGTATTTTACTATACTCGAGACGACTTTTAAGTTTGGTGTAAGCTACTCCAGTTGTGTAGGGTAGTAATGTACAATGTTTCGTATGCGTATAAAATGTAAAACGGAAAAGTTCATTTTAAAAAGCAAACAGTCCAATACCATTACATGAATAAATGATTGTGGCTGCTAGTTTTTTTCGGACGCAGAATAACAACGGGGTCCTAAAAAAATATTCGCTTTAACAAATGCAGTAAAAGCCAATAAAACGAAACGGTAACAACGTTATAGAGGGGACTGTGCAAACATTTCCTACCAAATTAATAGGGGATTGATCAGATTTCCGAATTTAACGGAGCGTGAAGTCCGTCGCAATGCCAATCAGCGACGTAGCGCCACACCCTTCCCACTTGTAATTTGCTATTTGACTACACCCCTGTCCGCTCTGTCTTTGAATACCTATGGAATATACGAATAGTTACAAAGGACTTACTGGCCAGAAATTTCCATGCTGATATAACAGATTAGTAATGGCCACTTGCAGAAAATAACCTATTTTAAACTTAATACATTTTGACCCTTAGATTGTTTTTGACACTGAATCTATTTTTTCCAGCAAGTAGGTAAATAAATGAGCACAAAAAATTAAAAGTAGTTACTGTTCAAAATCAACTAAAGAAATGAAAATTATTTTGAAACTTCGATCAATAATACCAAAACTGACGTATTCGTGCTTGAAAGTTGTCTTGGCAAAGATCTCAGTGAGTTCGGAAGTGAGGGCTTATTTTGGAGAAAAAAGCTGTGACGGCCTTAGCGGTTTATCCTATGGTCCCTCAAGCAGAGGTTTGTGGTTTCAAATCCGCGCTCGCACCCTCGAATTTTTCGGAATTTATATGCGAAATAGCATTAAAAATTCTACATTTTTGAAAAACTCACTAAATTACGCATTTGTAATATTAATAGAACAATCGGCTGAACTATCCTATCGTTTTACAGTCTGTCAAAAAACACCTAGGAATGTGAATAAAATAATATGCGGTTTCAATAACTGGAATCCAAATTTGATTTGCAAATCACTACTGACTAAATATTAACATAATATGTAGTTGTACTATTTCGTACTCCTGTGTATTTGGATCAGCTTTTTACTGAAACTGAAAATTTCTGGGTACGCTAGGATTCAATTTAAAATAATCCAGTAGGGACATTTTATTTCTGAGAATTGAAAAAACGAGAAAATTCTGTAGATAAAATGCCACATATGCAGATTAAAAATGACAGGACAAATGAAAACAGCTATCGAAATTATCAATTTTATTGCGCCAGAAATTTACACTTAAAACTAACAACTGAAAAACTTTAAAACATGCGTATTCCCAGAGGTAGAACCAAATTAAATCGATTGTACGTTCTGGAAAGCTTATGTGGGGACATAGCAAATTTTTAATTGGAATCGTTAGAGCGGTTTAAGAGATCTTAGACAAAAAAAAAATATTTAGGTAAGAATTTACGTTTATATTTTTTTAATTAGGCTCCATCGATATAATTGATGATTTTGCCCATTTCGAGGTTTTAGTTCAGTAATTGTGCAGTAAGTACTATTAGCCTAAACTATCCCCACTGGTCGAATATTAACCAACGGCTTCATAATTTGTCGGGGAAACGTAAAGTTCAAGCTTAGCTTAGGTCGCCCCTGACGAATCGCCCTGTTATGTTTATAAAGGTTTTTTTATTTAATCCGCGATGAATGTAAATGTTCGACTACCAAATTGTTGTATTGTCACCGAACTTACATAACATGCCAAATTTCAGCTCAATCAGATACCAGAAAGGGGGTGAAATATTAATTGAAATAGTGAAGTTACGTATAATCAATATTAATATTTTTTTGTTAAAAAAAAAATTTTTTTGTTCAAGCTTTCTTTGCTGACTGTACTTTTTATTTAAGTACTGCATTTGCATTGTTATGCGAACTACATACATTTCAGTACCTACCAAATTTCCAGTCAATTCCATTAAACGTTGAGGAATTCCGTCCTGAGACGATTCTGACCAGACCACCAGAATTTCACTACCGGAATATTGTTCTGTCATTTAATTTACATATCTAAGTTTATGTGTGCTCTGTTCCGTCTAGGATTAAAATACCTTTAACTCAGGCGTTAGTTCGGCTCAGCGGGCTATGGAGAGAGCAATGCTAGGGGTTTCTTTGAAGGATAAAATCCGAAATCACATTATTCGACAAAGAACGAAAGTCACTGACGTTGCTCAGAGAATTAGTTCGTTGAAGTGGCGTTGGGCTGGCCACGTCTGTCGCAGGACCGATGAACGGTGGAGCAGACGAGTCCTCGAATGGAGACCACGGACGGGAAAACGTAGTGTAGGGCGTCCTGAGGCACGGTGGACGGATGACCTTAAGAGGATCGCTGGCAGCTGCGGATGGATGCGAGGGGCTGAAGACAGAGTGTTGTGGCGCGCCATGGAAGAGGCCTATGTCCATCAGTGGACTGCTGTAGGCTGATGATGAGGCGTTAGTTTGCGATGGTTCATTTCAACGAACAACATCATTCTACCTCGCTCCCTCGCGTCTATAGCAAGCGTAAAATAATAATAGACAAATTGTATTTTACCAAGTCCACTTACATACTAGTACATCGAGTGACATCTACTGGGAATCAATGTAGGTGTTTAATTCGTTCGGGGAGTCATGTAAATGAGGGCCGTAACCAAGGTGTGTTTACTCGTAGAGAGCCATACAACCTTATAAGGTATGAGGTAGAATAATTATTATTGTAATGTTATAATGACGCCACTAATATGTTTCTAATAAGTTATGATTAATTTATGCTAAGGTTTTTAGGAACATTATTTACATATAAGAAGTGTCAATGTCAGTGGTAGTCAATTGTCAAAGCCCAATGCCATCTGTCATTTTATTTTCTTAAAAAGGGGCATGTATCATTGTCTGTGGTATGGAACGATTTAAAAATAAAAATAGTCTTTGATCGAACATGGCTGGTGTCTGATTTGCGCTCCTTTCCCAATTTCAATTAATATATTCAGAGTCGTCAACGCCCATCAAAACCTACATCCCAATCACACATGGTCCCTCACCACACAACTCTATACCTAATTTTGAACATGAAACTACCGTGAGACTCACTCATAATAATATAATGACCCGCAGTGCGCGTGTTGCAGCAGCCGCTGAGTCGCGTTGCTCCGAAGACGAAGGGCTACGGATTAGCCCGAAACATGTCGAGCTAAACTCGATTTAAGACGTGAGTTATCCGGGTCATTTTTTAATATATTACCTAATTTTTGAATTAAAACTTCCTTGAAATATACATAATTACATATTAAAATAGATACACGAGTCACACACGTCTGAGAGCGAGAGTATGCCGACATGCTATGTTCACTTTCTACTTTCCATTCGAGCTCGCCTTGAAAAGGAACCACTGATTGGTGCAAAACAGTCGGGCATGTCTCAGCTTCATTACACGAGAGTGACTTGTGTGTCTATTTTAATAATTTTACTTCATTTCACAATATTCAATTTATAAGTCAATCTAGCGCCAATTTAACATCATTATGTAAACACTAACCTTCCTATCAAAATAACCTTACTAAGTCAACAACTAAGATCTCATCTCTCCCAAATGAAAACTCATGAAACTAACCAAGCAACATTGTTAATTGGGCGGTTTACGCTCTTTTTATTCGCGTTTCGTGTTTAACTTGCACCAGGCCCTATACTACGAAGTGCAAAATTCGAACTTCGTATCTTGCCGTCCCGCTGACGCTTATATTATTTAATACGAGAGTGAGAGGGACGGTACGACACGAACTTCGATATTTGAATTTCGTAGTAGCCCCCCTGTGCCGCAAGGTCCATCGTAAAACCCCGTGCCGGTCTCGAAACGGCGTCGTCTCGGACGTGATATGTCACTTTCATGGTAGGTGATGGATTTATGACTCACAGTGGTTTTTTGATGTCTCTGTTCCTTTCTTGGCTTAAGATCACGGTCACGGGAGGAGATAAAACGAAATGCTGCCAAGTCATGTTGGCCTGCTGAAAATCGTTGGAGGTAACGTACGTAGTAAGTGTTTTATTACAGATTAAATTTTGTTACTATTTTTTTTTCAATGTGCTTGTTCTTAAAAGTGGTCAGATCTATAAAATGCTAGGTTTAAATCAGCGGATAAGCACATAAGTTGAATTTAAATTGCGGGATATAACTAAATTCCCATGAGAATTCACACAAATTACATTGTGGTCTTTATTGGCGTTGTAGGTATAGTGTTATAGGCTCTATAACACGCTGATGTGATTTTGAGATTTTATCCCAATCCCGTTGGAATGTCGGAATAAAAAAATAGCCTAGGTATGTGACATTCCAAATGTCTATCTTCCTTCATACCAAATTTCATTTGACAAACACAAACTTTAGTATTTATAATATTTGTACGATATATATCTAATTTGTACTGAGCGAACCGCATATACGTTTGACTGAACAAAATATTGTTTATTTTTTATTTTTTTTTAGAAAAATCACGTTTTTGTATTTTTAACTAGGGTAACGTAAGTGTGTACGTTTTCAACACTTCAAACCGTCTCGCACATGTTTGCGTTATTAGTGTTGTAAATAATATACTACGTGTGTAAATAAAGCGAACACAACTGTCAATTTCAAGTTGATGAAGTTCGTCCAATTACTACGTAACGTGTTTCTAAACAGTCTTTATCAAGTTACTTATCAACAATGACTCTACATTGATAATGAATGTCAAAGTAACATCCACATAAACCAATGACCTAACGAAACCTGCACTGTGGGTGCGGTTTATATAGTGATCTTTTTATAAATTGAGTAAATATATTTTTTTTCATTATGATTAAACTAGGCATTTTAATATTAGAAACCTAACATCAAAGTCATTTTGGTAACAGTGTAACACAGATAATGAGTTTTCAGGTGACGCAGGTGACATAGGTAGCGTGTAGGTGCTTAGGTAACTTAGGTGACCTATGTAGATGACGTAGTAATTAGAAAACTATAAATATAGTAAAATCGACGTAATTCCAAAATAAACAAAGTGACTCCACAAACACTTAGTGCACTACATTGGCATAGCGTAAGGAGACTTTCACAGTCGCATAGTGTTTTATGCTTGGTGAGTTGACTCCAAACACCATAAAGTTAGGTGCTTTATCAAACCGCCGGCGACCCCAGCATTCATATTAGTTGTTGGGGAAGATTGCTTATCTTAGTGATGGTAATTTGGTGTTAGTTTTGGGTTCACTAATTTGTCATATCTTAATTGTGCATGGGGCTTTAACATGGGATGGTTAGGGTATTCCGTGGTGTTTACGAAGTCAGATAAAAATATGATTTCATTATTTTCCTTCAAGCACATTAGGTACTCAATGAAAATCTAATTATCGAATTGAGCGAATTATCTCGTTGAAGTGGCAATGGGCAGGCCATATACCACGGAGAACAGATGGTCGCTGGGGCCGAAAGGTTCTCGAGTGGAGACCGCGGATCGGCAAGCGCAGCGTAGGACGTCAACCAACGAGATGAACGGATGACCTGGTTAAAGTCGCGGTTTTAGCGGTGGTCGCAAGCCGCTTCCAACCGAAGCAACTGGAGGTCTATGGGGGAGGCATATGCCCAACAGTGGACGTCCTATGGCTGATATGATGATGACGATGATGAAATGAAACTACCTAATTAGAATTGCTTGCGATCGTATCCATAAAACTAAGATAAACATTTCATGCTCTTTCTAGGTGTCATGGTCACTAACTGAAAGAGATGTTATCAAAATGCAAATAAGTTAACTTTATTCCAATATTAGTATAATAATCTGGATGCATTATAAAAATATCCCGATACTCAATTTACACTTCACTTCACTTTTTTATACATATAAGACTATTTATAGTGAGGAAACCTACACAAACCTGTGAAGTAACTCAATGGTGTGTGTGAAGTTCCCAATCTCATTCTAAGAGGACCCTGTGCCTGTGCCCAGCGGTGGGATGTATATAGGCTAGGATAATGATGATGAAGACTATTTATGGGTCCAGGACTTCATCCAGTTAAACTAAATCTGCCCAAAAACTATCTGCCCAGTTAAACTAAAAAAGAAAAGCGACACCCGCTGTTCCCGTAAACATTGCATTTTTCACAGCCTTTCAATATTTAATTCAGCCCGAGACCAAAAGAAATCGACTATACTATCGTTTACGTAATATGCCCGCTAGGGTGCAGGTGCGTTCCGTTATCGAATTCGGACGGAGACGCGGGCAAAATTGTGTTGATGTGAACTGGGGTACAGACAACACAGATGCAGTGAAGCTGAAAGGGGAATTAAACGCTCTCCCTGTTTATTTCACTTGACACCGTCCTTTTGTTTTCTCACGCGGATGAAAGGAAAGCTAAATCAATATGACTGTGATGGCTTTGTGGTGCTTAAGTGAAAATAAAATAGGCACCTAACCTACGTATGAAATTACATAATGTTTGAACAGAATAATAGTCTAAATAAATGGGTGATTTGACATAGTTAATTTTCAGAAATTTACAACTATATTTTCCATCATTGTACTTCATTAAATCGAACCCAGCGTAATTTTCAATAAACTTTACTATAGATTACACAATACAAAAAACACATTTAATGGTTTAAATTACGTATACATGACTTTAATATATTTTTCCATGATTCTCTTCAAAATTTATGTATTTACGCAATGCTTCTACTTTATAAACTATTAAATAGCAATCTTCATTTTCAAATTTCACAAAAGGCCGACTACTAGAAGTAGTATCTGGGCAATCTATTGGCACGAATCACGTAACATTGCTCCTGCGCTTTCAATTTAGTAACGACAATGTATGAATAAATTATACGTACATTTAGGGACAGTCAAAAGGATATTTATAATTAAAATTGATATGAGTATGTGTGCTTCTCCAAAATAGCATTTTAAGTACCAAATAAACCCGAGAATGCAATTTTTATCCATTTCCCTATTTTCCCTATGATAACATGACAATGGCGGGTACTTTAACATGCGTGCGGAAAGATTGCCCAAGATTTAATACAAAAGTTGACGCCATTTTTTTCCTTTGTTACTGATGAATAATGTCCCAATTTATCAGAATTTTATTAGCACTGCGTCCGTGTTTGCAGTGCAAGAATGTTTAATTTTACTGTTCATATTGTGTTGTAACACAAAACATGATAATAACCTCAGCTACAGACGCTATTACTTGGAAATGGTCATCATAATTAATAAAAATATTACCCAACTTATGGTAAGTTGGATAAGGTGTTGTTTGTCACAATATGTAAGTATCTAATTGTTTACTAGCTAGCAAATTTAACCCATTTCCAAAGATTGAGTTGACTCGAAATTTGATACACATATAACACGTATGTTTAATGACAATGTAAGCACTTTTTTCAAGTGGCAATCACTAGGTGCACTAATGACATCGCGAGAGCTGGCATTCAACCGGTGGATAGAAGTGGTGAGTTGTCGTTCATTGTGGCCATTGTGGGGGAGGCCCTTTGTTTAACAGTGGACGTCTTCCGGCTGATGTTGATGATGTTGATGACTGTTGATAGGTACTAGCATACTTGTAAATACAGTTTTTTTTAAACGGGCTTCGTACAATTTTTTCACAATTAGCCCACAGGGCAAAATAAAACATAAATAGGTACAGGTACAAATTCGTCATAGTGTATAAAAAACACACGAAAACATTTGGTAAGAAGTGACACATCTTAGTTTTCTCGTAACTCTGGGCTCGTGAAATAAAATTCCCGTTTCCCGGGCGATATTCGAAACTATTCGTATGATGGAACGCTTTTTGTGGAACTTAACAAGGTTGGCATTTTTATTTTTTTTGCTCGTATCTCTGACGCGTCGGTCGGTGGTATGCGTACAACATTTTTTGTTTTTGTAAGGCCTAATTAAATGTACGAGTATTTTGAAAAATCTGTAATTCGGGTAAACCGTCATAGACGTTCTTTCCTAATACCTATTACATATAATCAAGAGTTATAATCAAGTTAGTTCTTGGCTAAGTTTAATTAATACTTATCATCATCATCAGCTGAAAGACGTCCAGTCGTCCACTGCCGAACCAAGGGATCCCCCTTAGAACACCACAATCGCCACTTGCAACCACTGGTTGCATTAAAATTGGTTTTGCCGTTTTTGAGATATTAAACTTTGAAATGATTATTATTTTCAATCATATAAACCAGTCATATTGTCATAGGCACTATCACAATCATTTTCATCGTTTCTATGACAAGGGAAAGAGATGTTGAATGCAATCACGAGCGCCCGCACGTTAGATACTTATTGTCTAACACAATTGGAATCACAATCGTTTTCACCACTTCTTACTATCACACGGTATACATATATATAACGAGGGTGGAAAGAGATAATGAATGAGATCGCGAGCGCCCGCACGTTAGACAATACGCCCTCAGGTCACTGTAATCCGTTAGTCTTCTGGCAGTCCCTTTAGTAAATTAACAAGGAACTGCTAGACTTAGTCCTAAACAAACATTCTGAGTTGCTAATTGGGGGATTCTGTGACTCGGCAGGCAGACTATGGACGTAATATAAATTTATGCTTCAATGCCTAAACAATTACAACTTGACGTTAAACTTTAAGTTATGGAGGTCAGAACAACAACGAGGTTTTTATTCGCGTCGCTGGTAGGATATTTGTGTCTTGTAACAATACGTACATTATATCTCCGGCTCGTAATACGTCCGACTGCTGGACACTGGCCTCTTCTCCGATTTAGTCACCTCTGCATATTTAGGTACAGTTGAACCATGTGATTCCTGACCCACTGTAGAACGTTCTCACAGTAAGTGTCACAATGAATTCCCTTATCAAACAATGCGATGTCACTATGACTTTTTCTACGAAAAGGTTCCACTGTGGGTAACGATTCAGTTGGTTCGATAGTAGGTACATCAATATGATGACGTTGCAGCCCTGCCTTTTAGGGTTCCGTAAGCTTTAAGCAAACTTACCGTCATTTCGCTTGAATGCTCGCTAGAATGCACGCTAAAAGGACATGTTCATTCTGTGAGCTTTTAAATGTACCATTTGCTAGAATGCTCATTACAAGTAAATGCTCAAGTTCATCATCACTTTAATAGTTATAGGTAAAATATTTATAATCATATGATTCTAAAGTATCGCAAGATAAAATTAACCGGACACAGAAGACAATATACACACACTGAATCGGAAAACTTGTTAGGAAACACAATAATAGGCTCGCAGGTCAACAATAGAATCTGTGCGCATTTAATACTGACAAACAAATATTAATATCATTCCTTCTGGAAGTTTCCCGGGCATCTGTCGCGGGATGGTTCCATGCATAATGCAAACGGCTGATTGTGCCACCATAGGGACCAGCTCTTTGCGGCAACATCCATCGTGTATTTGTTTGGTACGCCTTTTATACTACGAGTATATCAAGCATGAAATTCTTGGGAGCATATTGAATGATTTCCACCTTCAAGTGTTTGGGTGTAAGAATTTCTGCGCGACCGTGTTTTGTTTGTCCATTTAATTTTATTCAAAATAGTTGTTTTGGGGCGATAAAAATATGAAATAAAGTGGACTGTAGCTAAATTTTAAATCAAAAACGAAAGCAAAGGAAATCTAAGTTTCTCGAAAACAATTAGTTATTCCGTTTATACAAATAGAAAGAGGGCGCGAAAAGTGCTTATACGCATACCTGGTTTCCTCAGGGTGTGTACTGCTCTGTGAGGCCTCAATCAAGACCGGCACATCAGCTACTTACGAGTGTACGAGCTCGGTTTACCACTGTTTTCGCCTCCGCAGCCTTACTCAATCTGCCCACACCTTCTCACAACACGAAATAATGCATATGCACTTATTTTAATGTATTAAAAAATAGAAAGAGTTTCTTTACTCTTAGTTTGTACAAATATTAGATCCGCCTGTTACGGGGTCGATACGAAAAGTGAAAAATTCAATATGGCACGCGCCGGAACACGGGTTGCCATATAAAAAACGGAAGTTAGAAATAAAATTTATAAAATGTTGCCATTACAAAAAAGCAACGTGAAAGTTGAACATACCGCTCACCTAAATATGCAGTATTTACGATACAAAAATTACATTTAAACAAAACAATTAGCCTAAAACTATGACTCTACCATGATGAGTCTGGCGAAAATTAATTTGACAGTGGCAAGGGACATAGTTTCACGACAGGCCGCTTGTAATGACCAGTCGCAGTTCGAACCGTGACGACTCTACATACTCCGTCGGATCCCGGATGTAAAGCCGAAATACGACCGAGAGTCCATTTCAAAGGACTAGTTTGTTCGTTGATTAACAGCACTAATGTACCAACGAGAATATTTGTGTTAACCTTATTCCATTTAGCCCTCTGCTGCAATGTGTGTACATACTCGCTATGCCACCGATGCCAAAAGTCTTGGTGCATTTTCTGTATTAATTTCCAGCGATTACTGATACTGACGTTCTGGTCAGTAAAGTCTTCTTCCGGAAGGATGGACAGAGGTTCAAGCGTTAAGAAATGACCCGGGGTAATTGCCGATAAGTCATTCGGGTCTGTACTAATAGGGGTGAGAGGACGCGAGTTGAGCATGGCCTCAATCTGCGTGAGGACGGTGTAAAATTCCTCGAACGTTAAGCGTTGGTTTCCAACGACTCTAGCTAAATGAGTCTTAATGGAACGTATGCCAGATTCGGCCAAACCATTAAAATGCGGGCTACCAGGGGGTTAAACGAAAACTTTAGTTCCTGCGCGTTGGCAGCACTCTTCATAAGCGGACCGAGATAGTTACTAGCGCCGATAAAGTTACGACCCTGGTCTGATACAATTTGGTTACACCGACCTCGACGTGCAATAAACCGCTTCAATACACAAAGGAAGGCTTCCGTCGATAACTCCGAAGCGAGTTCTATGTGAATAGCCTTCGTACTTGTACAAACGAACACACATATGTAGCCTTTGTACGTTCTCACACCACGTCCACGTCCGAGAGCGATATCGAAAGGTCCTCCATAATCGATGGCGACACTAGAAAATGGCTTTATTTTGGAAATACGACATAATGGAAGGTTTCCCATAAGCGGAGCTGAAGCGGGCGCGGGGTGAGCCCGAAAACATTTGACACAACCACCGACAACCGCCCGAATAGCTCGCTTGGGCGATAAGATCCAAAAAGATTGCGCAAGAAGGTTTTGTAGAGTTTGAGCACCTGGGTGTAAAAATCTCTTATGATATTCTTCAATAATTAATACTGTCAATCGATGGGAGCGAGGCAATAATATGGGATATTTTATAGAAAATTTAATTGGTGCATTCGCCAAGCGACCGCCCACCCTGACAATACCCGCCGCGTCAATAAACAACGAGAGCTTGCGCAAGCTTTTTGGCAGTAAATTTACACGACCATCCTTAAGATGGGTGATCTCTACAGAAAACGAAGTGAGCTGCACATGTTTTAACAAAAACATGAGAGCTGCCGTAGTTTCCGAATTCTGTAAAGATCCGACAATTTTGTTGTTAAACAACCGACAAAACCGAAAACAATAGGCTAACACTCGCTTTAACGTGAAAAGCGAAGAAAACCTGTCGAGAAGCATGTCAATTAAACTAGAAGTGTTTGACGCTACTAAGGTACAAATCCGCTGTTCTTCCAAGGTAGAGCCATTTGCCGGCTCGTCCAGTGACGATGAAGGCCAATTGCGTTCGTCTTTCAGCAACCAGGAAGGACCTCTCCACCAGAGTTCACACCCAATCAGATCCGCGGGCAGCATACCCCGAGATCCCACATCGGCTGGATTGGATAGAGTACTTACGTGGCGCCAACGATCAGGAGCGATAATTTCTTGAATATGACTAACACGGTTGGCCACGAAAGTCTTCCAGCGAGATGGACACGACTTGATCCACGCCAGGGCTACGCTTGAATCTGACCAGGCGACGACATCCTGAATAAGATATAAAGGCCGCAAAGCTTCCTGAACAGACAGCATTAAATCCGACAAAAGAACGGCGGCTTGCAGTTCCAACCTCGGAATTGATAATTTACGAAGAGGTGCCACTTTAGATTTAGCACAACAAAACTCTACAAATGTAGAGTCGTCTGCAGCAACAACACGACAGTAAATAACTGCAGCATAACCGCGCTCCGAGGCGTCGCAAAACCCATGAAGCTGCAACGAAACGAAAGAATGAACGATGCGACGAGGAATGATAATAGACTCTAACAACGACAACTGAGATTTAAAACGAGTCCATTCTGCGGCGATCACTTCCGAAACGTCGTCGTCCCAATGGATCCCCGATGACCATAAGACTTGCATTAAATATTTCGCATGAAACGCGATAGGGCATAAAAAACCTAATGGGTCATAAATGCGTGCGATGTTCGAAAGGATGGTACGCTTAGTACATCTTTGGTCACTAGGACTTGACACTTCAAATTGAAATGAATCAATCTGTGGACGCCACGATAATCCCAATATTTTAAGCGATAAGTCCGAAATTTCGTCAAAATGTTTAAATTCACTCGAGTACAACTCAGAGGGCGGGAGATCAGCGATAAGTTTCTTATTATTGGAGGTCCATTTTCTCAAATGGAACCCACCCGACGACAAAATCTTAGAAAGTTCTGATCTTAAAAGTAGAGCCTGCTCGATAGAGTCAGCACCCGTGACGACGTCATCGACATATATATCTCTACCAAGCACCATCGAACCAGTAGGATGAGTGACTGTAGACTCCTGGGCTAACTGCGCGATAGTTCGAAGAGCTTGATAAGGGGCAGATTTGACTCCATAAGTTACAGTCACTAATCTGTAATCTTTAACCGGACTGTTAGTAGAGCGTCGCCATAGAATCCGCTGGTACTCTGCATCTTTATCAGCTACGAGGATTTGTCGATACATGGCTTTTATGTCACCTGTAAAAACTACTTTGTGCCATCGAAACCGAGTAAGAATATCAAAGATGTTTGCTTGTAACTTGGGACCTGCCAAGAGTGTATCATTGAGCGACAATCCATTACTGTCTCTACAACTCGCGTCAAAAACGGCTCGAAGCGGTGTGCTAACAGAGTCGGGACGAAGAACGGCATGATGAGGAATGTAATAAAAATTCCCAACACCCACAGACGGTTGCTCTACCTCCTCCATGTGACCGCTCGTCTCATACTCATCCATAAACGAAACATAAGCTTCACGAAAATCAGCATGCTTTGAAAGCTTGCGTTCCAACGAAAAGAGTCTGCGCATTGCAGTTTCCCGAGTGTTCGAAAATATAGGCCTATTCAGAGGATCGACGAAAGGCAAAGGTACCACGAAACGGCCTTCACTCGTAGAACGAAAATTCTCAACGAAAATGTCTTCACAAAGTTGGTCCTCTTTCGACAATATAGATTTACTGGAACTACTAACATTCTCTAGCTCCCAGAATCTTTTTAGAGAACTGTCCAACGATAAATTAGATTGTGAAGAACTCGAAACGAAAAAACAATCTTTCCGACGACGATTATTGAAAGATTGCAAATGACTTTCATCACACTCCCCTATAATTATCCATCCAAATATGGTTTCAATAGCCTTAGGTTGACCCATACTTCCCTGTCTGCGACCATTAGCAAGAGAGGATGCAAATATGTCTGCGTTAAGCAATAAATCAATTGGTCCAGGATTTGCAAAGTCTGGGTCAGCAAGGCGCACATCCTTTATGTGATTCCACTTAGAAAAATCTACGATATGACATGGTTGATCAGCACAAATAGTTGGTAACACAAGGGCTTCAAAATTAAATTCAGTCTGATTTGTCCCCATGGATTTCACGGAACACAACAACGACCCTCTGGGCTGAGCCACAGCATTCCCAATCCCAGAGACAGACTCACCAGTTTGGTTAATTTTTAATCCAAGGCGCTCAGCACATTGTTCCGAAATAAAATTACATGCACTCGCACAATCCAATAAAGCACGAGCTGGATGATACTGTCCAACACTGTCCTTGACTGCTACCCTAGCAGTTGCAAATAACACTGTGTTACTATTTGATACAGTAGTCAAAGCAATATTAGTGCCTGATGGGCCACTCACCAAGACTTGTGGTGCCGGCTCATCCACTGGAGGTTTTGATGTTGATTTATAGAAATGCAAGAGAGTGTGGTGCGAGTACCCACACACACTACAACCAGATGACTCATGGCACTGTTTTACCTTGTGATTAATTGATAAACAACGAACACACAAACCCTTATTTTTTACGAATTTAAATCTTGCAGTTGCATCCAACTTTAAAAACTTATCACAACTGGCTAAACTGTGCTGATCATTACAATACTCACAAGCCGATGATGTAATGAAAAGAGTTGTCTTTGTTTTCCGATGATTGAAAGTTGCACTATGGTTGGATTTATTAGACAAATTATGATTTGGTATGGGCCTAACATCCATTACTTCTAAGGCACGAATCTGCTTTTCAATGAATTCCTGTAGTTTTTTAAAGTCTGGAATATCATTAGAGTTGAATTCAAGTTGGAATGCCTCGCGTGTATGCTTGTCTAATTTGGACCAAAGTAAATGAACCAACATAAAATTACTGTCTGGTAAACGAAGTTTCTCTAACACTTGTAAAGTTTCTTTGAATGTGCGATGCACTCGCTCCAACTCCACTCCTGACTTTGACTTAACCTGTTCACAGTACAACATTTTTTCATAGTAGGTAAAAGCAATCTGCCGTTTTTTATTAAAATGCAAATTTAAAGCATTATATGCATCAATATAGCTATCATTTGAAATAGGATAGTTTTTTATTAAATCCAATGCTGTACCTTGAACACTTGTCAACAAGTAATGCAACTTTTCAATATTTGGAATATCTCTTTTATGGATCAACGAATTAAACAACTGAATAAAAGAAATCCAATTTTCCAGTTTACCATCAAAAGGTTTTATGTTAATTTTAGGTAATTTGGCTGATATGTTTTCATTATATTGCTTAACAGGAGCACATTGTTGTGATCGTAACCGCGTAAGAACCGATTTCATTTTAGTCTCGAAATCCACTGTCACTTGAAATTCCACCTTACTATCACTACAATTCGAAATTACTGCTCGCTGAGCTTCATGAAAACTCTCCGAAATAGGCTTTAGATCATTTTCTGTATAGCCAACCAAATCAGTACCCATCATAAACTCCAAACGCATCATGGCATAGTCACGTTCGACTATGTTCTGATCGGCTTTCACTTCACTTGTCACAGAATGTTCACTTTCCGTCATTTTTATTGAAATACGAAACAAACAATTAAACAAAGTTTATACGAAAACAACGAAACGATAACGACAATAATAAACTTTGTTTAACCTCAAACTGTTTACATCAAACGTCAACTGTCAATTTGATAATAAATGACAGTAGCCAAATGCTACCACACTAACGAAACAAAATTAATGAATCGGAAAGGAACGTTATCTATGACAACAAGTGTCCCAATATTGCCAACACAAATTTACAAAAAAATACAAACTAAAGCAAGTCACTCTTCCTTTTTGTAATGGCGACCGAATAAAAGTATACCTTCAAATTTCGAACGAAAATTAAAAAACGATAAAATTATGTTTTTTAGCTTTAAATAGGTAACTTTTCACGATCCGGCCGAAGGATCAATGTTTTGGGGCGATAAAAATATGAAAATAAAGTGGACTGTAGCTAAATTTTAAATCAAAAACGAAAGCAAAGGAAATCTAAGTTTCTCGAAAACAATTAGTTATTCCGTTTATACAAATAGAAAGAGGGCGCGAAAAGTGCTTATACGCATACCTGGTTTCCTCAGGGTGTGTACTGCTCTGTGAGGCCTCAATCAAGACCGGCACATCAGCTACTTACGAGTGTACGAGCTCGGTTTACCACTGTTTTCGCCTCCGCAGCCTTACTCAATCTGCCCACACCTTCTCACAACACGAAATAATGCATATGCACTTATTTAAATGTATTAAAAATAGAAAGAGTTTCTTTACTCTTAGTTTGTACAAATATTAGATCCTCCTGTTACGGGGTCGATACGAAAAGTGATAAATTCAATATGGCACGCGCCGGAACACGGGTTGCCATATAAAAAACGGAAGTTAGAAATAAAATTTATAAAGTGTTGCCATTACAAAAAAGCAACGTGAAAGTTGAACAATAGTCTTTATTAATTTAGGCTTTATGCACATTCATGTCTTTCAGAGTTTGTGGCTGTGATATCTAAACATGTAAAATTCTGATTTGAGCACGTTTCAATGCTTTTATGATAATAATGAATGTTTTTAGATTCAGAGCAAGCTCTGAAGATGAACTCTAGTCGAGCTCTATTGGGTCCACAAGGCTGCTCTAAAAATTTACGCAGATGTTGATCTAAAGGTGAAATCTTGTTGAATTCGAAACGCGTTAGCGTGTAGTGTGTTGGTGGTGATAGTTGGATTTGTGTGTGTTCTACCTCCAGGTACATGAGCTGCATGAACACACTTTTGTTGCATAGACGTAGCTATCGTAAGATCGTAGGTGATCAAAGTAATTGTTTATAGTTCATTTATAGAGACCCGCAAAGTAACGCCTGAGTCAATAAACATTAGGGAATGAATTGTCAGGTCCTAGATTCTTGGTCGAGAAATTTCTCCTCGGTCAGACATTAACCGCACCCTTTTATTTTCCGCCGGCAAACAAATCAACATATCACAGACAACTAAAGACATATCATTAAGTAGAGCAGGCTTACATGCCCATAGTTTGGTAAAAGCGTTTACGTGTAAGAGAATTAGTCACGTTCCTTGGTTTCGCAGTTTTTGCTTTATCCCATGATTTATTCCGAGTTTGGGGGCTATTTGTAACGGCAGAGCGAATTGCGCTTTGTATTCATCACGCATTCATTTCTCAAATCAAAACCGACTCGGCGAAACAAAACGCTAGTTACATTTGTGAAAGGGCTATATTTTTGTTCATTATTTTTCAATATTTAGGGGCTGTTTCACCATCCATTGATTAGTGTTAACTGGCGGTTAGGTGTGATGCCGTCGCTATTCGTTTTATTCGAATAGATGGAGACGGCATCACATTTAACTGTCGGTTATCGCTAATCAATGGATGGTGAAGCAGCCCCTTAGACGACCAGATGGCCTAGTGGTTAGAGAACCTGAATACGAAGCTTGAGGTCCCGGGTTCGATTCCCGTGTCGGGGCAGATATTTGTATGAAAAATACGAATGTTTGTTCTCGGGTCTTGGGTGTTTAATATGTATTTAAGTATGTATCTATCTATATAATTATATTTATCCGTTGCTTAGTACCCATAACACAAGCTTTGCTAAGCTTACTTTGGGACTAGGTCAATTGGTGTGAATTGTCCCGTGATATTTAAATTTAAATTAAATTATACTATCTTTGGCCCGTGGCTTTGCTCTTGCAGAATTATATGTAGTTTAAATCTTTTTTGATCTCACAGGCACTATACATTATTTCTGGATAAAAAGTAGTCTATATGTTAAAACAGGGTAATTACCTGTGTGCAAATCCGTTCAGCACTTTTTGCGCATCAATACAAACTTTCGCGGTTATAGTATTAGTGGGATGGAATGGGATGTAGCATGGCGAACGGTTGTGTTGCTCTGAAGATGAACTCTGGTTGAGTTCGAAACGCGTCAGTGTAGTGTGGTGGTGGTGATTGATGGGTTTGTGTAATTTGTATGTGTTCTTACAGTGCGGAGGTGGAGGAACTGGATGAACACATTTCTTGCATAAACGTAGCTACCATAAGGTCGCGGGTGAGCAAAGTAATTATTTCAGTTCATTGATTGATTACACCTAAATAGTTTCCAAACATCCATAATTCTTATTTCTCAATCCAATTTCCTAGCACCCTCGCAGTTCCAAACAAATTCCCCTGCAATCTGTTTTAATAAGGCATCAAGAAACAAAATGTGTTCCCGCCCGATAATATTTCACTGCTCAATCCAGGGGGCAGCCATTGATTTTATAAATTCACCGCTTCAGTCGAGGATTTAATGAAAAACGTGCGTAGAAAGTTCTCGGCCCATTACTTACTTCCGGTGGTTATTAATGGCCGAAGCCGTAACCATCGATATGAATGCGTTAACGTAGATGCGCAGACCATTAAGTAGTGAGAAATTGGGCAGAGTTGAAATCACTATTTTAATTAATACCTAATAGGGAGAGAAATATCTTTTGTATCGTGGTTGTTTGTGAGGATGTACCTAGTCGAAAATACAAACTGAAACATAGATGCACCGAAAAACCAGAAAAAGAGACCAGCGCTGGAAATCGAACCCAGGTCCTCAGCATTCCGTGCTGCGTGCTATACCGCTACACCACCACTGGACAGATTAAAATTTGTAGTTGAAATAGAAAATACAAAAAGACTCCAAAAGCCAATCTTGATACCAAGTTTTGAAAAATAATTCGTAGAAGGATCGTTTTTATCATCAATCAAACCAAAATATGTTTCTGTGTGTGATTCGTGACGATCTGTTTAAAATACCTACATACCTACTTCAAGCATCATGCTTTCATAGGAAAAAATATTTCAAACAGCGACTCAGTTTTTAACCCCACAAAGAGAGGGGTGTTATAAGTTTGACGGACTGAATTCAATTGTTTTTTAGGGTTCCGTACCCAAGGGGTAAAAACGGAAACCCTATTATTAACACTTCGCTGTCCGTCCGTCCGTCTGTCACAAGATCTCATGAAACGTGATAGCTAGACAGTTGAAATTATCATAGATTATTTGGTTGTTGCCACTTACAACAAATAGGTAAGTACTAAAAAAATGATATTTTAAATGTCTTCTTTCTTTCTTTATATATATATTAATTAATAACGGCGACAGGTAGACGCTTGAAATACTCATAGTATATTTAGTCGTATAACTTTTAAAATAAATAATGAAATTAAAATAAAATAAATATTTAAAGGGGGCTCCAATACAACAAACGTGTTTTTTTTGCTAATGCCTAATGTTGTATAGATAATGGTATCCTTCATGCGCGAGTCCGACTCGCACTTAGCCAGTTTTTTTAAAGCGAGTTTAGTTGCGGTAGTTCTTAGCATTGAACTTTGAAACGACATAGGGGTTTGTCAACTTTTCTAAGGTTAGGTTATATTCGATGTTGTTGGTCGTAGCATTCGACGCATGTAGGTACCCTAAACGAAAAGACTTGACCTGTCAATCAAAGCATTTTGGCCTTTATTCCAACTAGGTAAAGTCTTTCAGTGTGGCAATGAAAAAAAGTCACGCGGTACTCCTTTGATAGATCGGGCCCATTCGTCTATTCCGATGCAAATAAAACAAGACGACGGGAACTCTTTTAAATCAGATTTGTTCCAGAAATTTTGTGGGAGGTTTGTTATGTAAATTTTTATGAGCAATGAAGTTTTATGGAAAACTGTTTTGATGATCTCCAAGAGAAGAAACTAAAATAAATAAATAATAAATTATATAGAAACTTAATAAAAAAGGAAGTATAAAATTGTTGCCATATTCGAGAACACTACCTCAAAAAACTGATACTTAGTTACTTATTCGTAACTTTATTAAGTTGAGCCCTCATTTTAGTTTTTACAGCTTACAAAAAAAAAATTTGGTTCTTTTAAAGAATACTTCTCTAAAAAACAATGATTTGAGCCCACCTATATTCATTCATTTTATTTTCATATGATCAGGTCGAATCAGATCAGATCAGCCAGATCGAAAAAGTTAATTTCTTTCAATTTTTTAATTTTGAGTGTCAATATTTTAATTTAAAAGAAGTACTTTTTTTTGTCTTCTTTTAAATTAGCTTTTGTTTTTATGCCTCAGTGAATTATAAATTACAGTGCAGGAGTTTTCGTTTCACGTAGTATAACGATTAATTGTATGTATGTAAGTATTCGGATCACAACCTGTATTTCTGTGATCAAGATATCAGGTAAGGCGGAGTAAAGAAATGAATGACGCATCTCCCAGAAATGAGCCAAAAGGTAGACTAATCTCAAAGAAATACCTAGTTGATTCCTTTTGTTCATCATGCCTAAATCTCGGTACAGTTTTACTAAAAACTGCAACCGTACTAGTCTCTAGCGCAAACCCGATTTGGCCTAACATTAATTAGAGCAAACATTTCACGGTGGCAGCCCTCTGATGTCCTCTGAACGAAATTAGTCGTCTGTCTCATCCATCATTGTCAGATCGAGAGGAATGTATCGGCCAGAAACACCCACTTCTAATAGCATTGTTGTTTATTGCCCTATTTGTGTTCGATTACGTGTTGCGCAATAAACATTGAGGAATTGATTTATACACTGAATAGTGGAAGGTACTTGTATATCTACGTGTATGTTGATTATTATTGAAACAAGCGTGGAAGTTGAAACTAGATGTTTCCTACAATAAATTCGTCCTAATATTAATGTACTAAAATTTTTATATCAAAAAAGTACAAATATATATTTCATTGTTTGTCATCTGTGTTTGTTAATTATTTTGTACAATAAAGAGTTTACATACATACATTATAAATGCGAAATTCTGTGAATATCTGTTTATATTTGTTACTCCTTCACGCTTTAATGCAATACTATCAATCATTTTATAATGCAACATTTAAAAAATCCACGATATACCCCCTGTTTCACCATCCATTGATTAAATTTATTTAACTGATAAATGTGACGCCTTCTCTGTTTGTTTTGTTCGAATAGACGAAGACGGCATCACATTTATCCGTCAAATAAAAGTAATCAATGGGTGGTCAAACAGCCCCTTAATGTTTGGAAATTCCCATAGGAATACAGTAATATCCCGGAATTTCAATTTAGCCGAATCCGATGGTTAACGTGAAGTCTAGTAGGGAATAAAACACTTCGACTTCGACCAGTTTCGTACAAAATATTTTATTTTTAATTAATTTTATTTGCGGACGCATTTAATAACATAAAATTTAACTAAACCTACCAGGAACGATGGATTATACCCCGGATATAAAGTGGCTGAAGAATGCCGTCTGCTTCAGTGGGTTCAAATTTAATACTCGCAGCGCTGAAATGTGGGTAAAGTTTATAACGTGTTTAAAGAGAGCACGAGACTGGATTTAGGAAGATTGGAAGATAGGTACATTAGCACTCACAGACATGGATCAACTCTACTTATCTCAAACGGTAATGTTAAACGAATCAATAAGTTTAATAGTTTTTTTATACTTATTTTAATACCGCCCGGAGCTTTGCACAGGTTTACTTGATACCGTGACAGAGAGACCAAATAATCCCTGTAATAATATACGTCCACGTAGGTAATGACGTAAAAGGACAATTTAATAATTAATAATAATAATACTTAATAGCCTTTTATTTCCGAAAATTTACTTATATTGGTTGTGATAATTTCTTAACTTCAGTATTATAAAATATTTCTTAGTTAGGTGTGCCTTTTGGCATAGGCCTCCTCCAACTGTTTACATTGGACTCTCTCCGCTGCCACCCTTGTCCAATAAGGTCCCAGGGTCAGACGAATATCGTCTTCCCATCTTCTCGTTAATAATTATAATTGCTGTCATACTATTGGTGGTATTTTTTTTAATTTACCTGTGAAAAATACAAAATTTTTGGACCACAAACAAAAACTGAACAGATGTAACAAAAACTGAACAACTGAATATATAATACCTAATATATTTTTGAAGATATCTACTATCTTCTATCTCACTCCCTTTTTATATTTACAACCCAAACACACTCTTCACATCCTTGTAGTTAAATCTAGTTTTAAGTTGTAGGTACTCAAAGCGTGTCATACAATGACATACCTACGCAATTGTATAAACCATAGTACAATTTGTAATACTGCACATATACTCTTCCATATAGCTATACTCCAAGAGCTGGAGCGGTATACAGCCATATTATAGCTAATTCGCATAATTCGCTGAAGTCTAATCAAGCAAGTGCTCCTTACTTATTAAAGCAGCCAGAGTTATACTCGGAGCAATCTCTATTCCGATGAGCTAGTGACGTCACAGATTAACCCCCTTGCGTGAGCGTGAGTGATCCTTGAAGATAAGTATATTTAGAGATGTTTTTAGAGCTCCATTATGTCCGTCTATTACATCGTTGTGCATTTTTTAACCGTAATTATATAAACTAAAACTATGATTGCTAAAAGATCAAATGATATGCAAGTACAAATAAATTTAGATGAAGTAAAAAATTTAAGGAAATATCAATTCCATACAAGAAACGTGTATTTTCAGCGTTTTTGCTTGACCTTAATTTAAGGCTTAATTTTATACTTTGATTTTACCTCATGTGTACAAAACCGACTGCGCTTGGTCCATTTCCGGAACTGAGTACAGTTTTATAGTCCGTAGATAAAGTACAATATTTAAACAGACAAAACATTCCTTTTCAAACCAGCTACTACAAAATGACAGTAAGTTTTTATTGAATATATTTCAATCTATTGCTTCAATAACCAATCATAAACATTATATTGGTCGTCAAATGCTATATCACATGTATGAAAATTAAACCCCATTGAAACATGATATAATTTTTTATGAGATATTTGTGATCAGTAAGTGCATCGAATAAACTTTTTTGTTAACCAGTCTGAATTGAAATATTTTGCCAAGTGCACACGGAAGGTTCCGTATATTCATGTATAACCAGTGTGGAGAGCCTGCTGCTAAGCAAAATGTATTCAGTGAGGGGTAATTTTTTTTAGAGTGAGCACCGACATTACACAAAAAAAGGTTTTGTGACTTATATATGCTATAAGAGCTTGAGAGCTACCTTTATAGTAAAATGACAAGTTTCTATTTGAGACAACTGAAAGTTTACGTGTGTATTAGCCCTATAGGCGTAGGCTAGGCACAGAATAAGTAATAGTACAAGTACAGAAGCTTCACTGCCATAAAAAAGTGACGTTTAGGCAAAAAAATCTCTACGCCCGGAATGCATAGTTTGCACAATTAATAATGAAATTAAATGAAATTTATTGCGTATGAACTAAGGTACAGACGATTACTTTTGCTTGACGTTGCTTTTGCGGAAAGCACAAGGCCGGTCTGAGTGGAGAGCCTTGGGGGAGGCCTATGATGTCCAGCAGTGGACGTCTTTCGGCTGACATGATGATGATCAGGTGTGACGACACACAGAACTTTAACCCGCTATCTTCATATTTTTTTGTGTAATTGAGAAAAGAATAAACTAAGCTAACCAACAAAAAGTTGGAAAACCCCCGACTTTGTCACTTCAAAGTTCAACATCTCAAAAACCGCGGAAGCGATTTTGATGAAACATGACTAAGGACCATCGCTAAAAACCTAATTTCAAATTAAAAAAAACCGCATTCAAATCGGTCCACCCATTTAAGAGCTACGGTGCCACAGAAAGACAGACACACATAGCGGTCAAACTTATAACACCCCTCTTTTTGCGCCGGGGGTTGAAAAAAACGTGTCCGACATTATTTTAAATGTAAATTATACATATTTTTAGAAATCTGACTATTTTCACACGGACGAAGTTGCAGGCACAATAGACACATCTGTTAATTAATTCAAGGCTGCGAAAATTAATAAAAGTTGTAAAGACAAGAGCCCATAAACAAGCTATCGGCACTAGTTCTCAGAACCCCATGTTCCCGCTTTCACTACATGTATTCAGAAACATGGAGATATTATTTGAATTAGGTCATGCGATACTCAAAGCTGTGTTTCCAGATCACAATTGCACGGTTCCATGTTGAAGTTTTCTTCAACTGAAGGTTATCTCTATCTTGTTTGTTAAAGGTTTGAATTTGAATGTTGCTTAAATGTAACATGGGTCTTTTTGACTGAAAGTTGGTCTTGTTCTGCACTTAGCTAATTAACTTTTATGCACAAGCAACAACAACTGTTTAGTTTACGTTTGGTTTCGCGCCAGCCCAACAAAGCCTCTAGTTCTGATTTTGGACAATTTTGAACTGGAATGATCTGTTTTTGGAACTATCACCTAAGTGAAATCTAATGGTATTCAATTTTAAATCTTTTCTATAGCACTGAATTTAAATTCATCATTGAATTAGAGCTGTGCTAACAAGCTATTAGTACTAAACAATAATTGCTTTTTTGCCTCTTTCAGAAAGCAAAGCGATTTATATTTATGTAATTAAAAATTTTCATTTATTAAAATACTTAATTCAAGATCTTGATTGTCTTGATCTTTGTTGTTTTAATATTGATAAATAACCAGTGTTTAATCGTTTTTATAAGTCAGAGTAAAAAGTTAGATTTATATTACTTTATTTTAAACAAAATGAAGTCGCATTTTTTACTTATTTCGAAAAAAGCTAAAAAACGAAATAACTCAAAAATGGTTCACTTTTGCATAATGCATATGGGGTGTTAAAATTATCGCAAAAATTCACCCCTATCACCTCCTATCGGGAATACGTCCAATTTACCAATAACCCTGCATGTGTCGCACAGAGGTAGCTATCGTGCTTTAATGGCGGCGCGACAACTGAGTAGTGTAAATAAAACTTTAGTTTAATTAAAGATCTAAAAGAAAAATCTAATCATTACCTAACATAGCTTCGATAACAATGAAATCCAATGGTACTAAGTATAGCTACTACATAGAAGAGATACAGAGATATGCTCACTCTGACTTAATTGCAACCAGAGAATATTATCTACCGAAGAACAAATTGAACCCACTATCGTTATTATTAAGTAGAACGTCGTCCAAACTCGCAGTAATGGCGTCAATAAAATTCCCAGTTTATTTCCCTTGCGAGGTTTCTTTCATCAAGTCAATTCCCCGAAACCAAACAATGCACGTAGCCGGTTTCAAATTAATTCATCGGTTCGCGTATTGAGCCAATTGCATTGCGCTTCCTAAATGGGCCACGCCAAGCCTATTACAGAGTCACCGCCTGTGGCCCACTAATGGGCCCACGGATAATTATTGGAGCTAGCCATCGCCTCGTTCCGTAAAGGGTAATCCTCGGTCAAGTAATGAAAAGCGGTGAAAATGGCGAGTAAACCCTCTTTTGTTCTCGAATGATCGAAGCTTTAAAACAAAATAGAAGCAACAGGCGATCGGAAACTCCATTCGGTACGAATGGCCTGCTTTAAGGTAGTTTGCATTTTAATGGGGGTTTTGTTAACATAAATAAGCGATATAAGCGAGATTGTTAAAATTCTACGTTACTAGCTGTCGCCCGCGACTCTGTACACGTAGAATTCGTTTATCGCTATCTCGCGGAAACTACGTAACTTTCCGGGATAAAAACTATCCTATGTCCTTCCCCGGGTCTTAAACTATCTGTAAGTAAGTACTTATACCAATTTAGTGAGATAATACAACACTACGCGATGTAATGTGACACGACGCGGTAAAATTAAAATTAGTTTTTGTACCCGACCAAGTGCAAGTCCGACTCGATAACTGAGAGTTCCGTATAAATTTATCTTTATCAGTATCTACGATATCCGGTTTTAGCAGAGCCCTGCTCTTAAGTAAAATTCACGCAACGTGGGTTTATTTTAGATTGGATACTGACATAGATATAAAAAAACTTGCCAAGAGCGTGTCGGATACGCCCAAAATAGGGTTCCGTAGCCATTACGAAAAAATTAAGTACCTAATATTTTTCTAAGGATTTCGTATTTTATACGGAATCTTTCAAGTGTGGGTATATTTTATACCTTAGGCTGCTATTTACTCTTAAACTAGTAATAATTCTCAAGAAAACTTAGCCGTTATAGTTTTTCTTGAAAGTTTGATATACTAACTAAGATAAACTTTTAAAAAATTTCCACCCACCGGTTTAGATTTTAAAGGGGGGGACGTTCGATTTTCATGCAAATTTGCATTTAAAGTTGAATATTTCGCAAACAAAGCACTGAATCGAAAAATCGTCTTGACAAACGGTATGGTACGGTAATGGTTTTAAAAGACCTATCCAACGATACCCCACACTATATGGTTGGATGAGAAAAAAAATCGCCCCCACTTTACGTCTGTGGGAGGTACCCTAAAAAAATTTTTTTTACAATTTTTTATTGTACCACTTTTTCGGCATAGTTAAAAATATATCCGTGCAAAATTACAGCTATCTAGCATTGATAGCCCCTGAGCAAAGCCGCGGAAGGACGGACAGACAGACAGATAGACAAATCGAAACTATAAGGGTTCCGATTTTGCCATTTTGGCTCCGGAACCCTAAAAACGATTTTCAGAATTTTCTCATTGGCTTTGCTGTAAAAGTTATCATGATACCAAATTTCAAGTTTATAGAACAACTGGAAATACCTACCGTAGGCTAGGCAGCTGTTTAATTTCTAGAACTCTCTCGTTAACTAAGTGTAAGTATTAGGTACTTTTGTTCACCTTACATTTTAATTAAATTCTGCTTCTACACCAACTTATAGAACATTCAGCAGTTTACTTAACTTAAACGTTTCTAAAATAGGTACGTATTTTTCTATAATACTAGTTGTATAGCCTTGCAATAGATTCTGTTAATAAAAGTTTGCGTCATACCACACTGTACCTTGCACGGAAGTTGAAGCCACAGTACACAGTTTTGAGCGGAGTGGGTACTGAAACTCCTATAGCCCAGTTTAAACTTGCAATAAAAAAAGTGCAAGTTGCATAACACTACCGCGCTTGTTTGAGTAGGTAGGTACTTCGTTCTCGTAAGCTTTACGGCCTCGCAATGTGTGCCATTACGAAATTCGAAAATTGAGGTTCGTATCTCACCGTCCTTTGCCATACAATTTTCAATTCTCGCCTCGCCGGTGGAAAATAATCTTTATAAATGGTATCCTGTATGGCGAGACGAGACGAGGCGAGACGAGAAGTGAAATTTATAATGCATTCTCGCGCGCCCGCCGCGATGCGCCCGCGCGCCGGTGGAAAATCACCATAAGACACGAAGTTCACATTTAGCACTTCGTAGTATAATAGGGTCAGATCTTAGTTCTTAAAACACGCGTATTCATAACTCGCGCTAATGAAACGTCTGCTTTGTATTAGGTCTAAAACTGCTGAACTACCGTTGCATACTGAGATGACAAGACGTATAATTATTAAGTCGCGATTTATTAAGAAAAGCTGCATTTTTCCAGAAAAGGTGATCAAAGTATACAGCTTATAGGTATCCGTAGATAACGGTGAATAATGAAGAACCTAACAAGGCATCGGTGAGCTCTTTTTTGGTTAAAATTTTCAAAAATTAAAGCGAAATAACAATAACGAAGTCAAAAAGTACACACTTACGTAAATATTCAAAATTCAACAGCTTATTCTTGGAAAAATACGAAAAAATAGCGGTGCGTCAGGTATTTCAGCTCGATTAACCACTGCACACTCCTTGGCTTTACGGCCTCGCAATGTAACGCAACTTGTACGATTTTTCTTGCAGGTCTAACCCGAGCAGACGCCATGCCGCGCTGGTAAATTATGTGTGCTATGACCTAAAACACTGGGCCCATGCAAGTTATATCAGTAACAATACTTCACCGTCCGTACTTTGTGAAGTTAATCCTTCCTCTAAAGTTTCACCTGGCAGTAACTTCATCGGCTAGTTAACTTCTGATTGGTACACGTTACAGCTTTCACATTGACTCACCCCCGATGGAAGAAGGTTTACTCTTAAATTCAATTTCGCCATCAAGCTCTTTACTTAGTGAGTATTTGCTATTTATTTTCTTACATTCATTCAGGTACATATTTCGTGTAAAACATAGTATAGAAAGTGCGGCACATAACGAATTCATTTTGTAATGTAATCGAAATAAAATCGTCTCGAGTGAAATAAATTAAGAATTTGTTGATAATAAACTGTTTATATCTTAGACATGCTAATTTATTTGCCAAGAAAAGCAATTTGGACTATTGGTACTGCAACGCCGTTTACCCGAAGTTTGGCGGACTTTATTGAAACTTTCGGAGAAAGTTCGACAAAAATTGGTGAATCCTACAACTTGTTTGAAGATTGAATTGAGTTTAAACCGTTTACAGGGCAGGGGGAATCTTATTATGTGAGTATTGAGATTTGTGTAGGTCACGTACATTTAGTAAAAGTTTTTGAACAATCCGAGAGCTCGTCGTGTAGAATTAGTTTTGTTTTTCTTTTGTTTCTTAGCTTCTACACAGTGTACAGTGGGGGTAGGAAAACCTTCGTCAGTTATTAAATTGATTCCTTTCCATGTCATAGACTCTTAGTAAGTACGTTTTGAAACCAAAGTACTAAGTAGACAAGTGCATATCAAATTATACTTACTTGACATGATAACAAGGCTCAAAATAGTATACACCTCTAACATATATCAAAACCTACAAAACCTTTTTAATAAACAACTTCGTAAATTTTTTAATCAAATAATGTTCTATTTAATTGTCGGTGTTTGTCAGTGCCAAGGTGTAGTTGTAGGGTTGATATGGTCACCTGATTGTGTTTAGCAGGTGGACAGGTTGACGCAGTATGTCCTACTCAATTGGTAAAGCAGATTAGCGCTCATAATGAGTAAAGGAAAATAGATCCTAAGATCTATCCGCCCTAAGGCGACGAACCTTTTTTTATTCCGACGTACGTTTTAATTCTGTACAAACTTTTAAAGTAAATTATTAGTATCAGTATACATTTTTTTTATTCGACTGGATGGAAAACGAGCAAGTGGGTCTCCTGATGGTAAGAGATCACCACCGCCCATAGATACCTGCAACACCAGGGGGATTGCAGATGCGTTGCCAACCTAGAGGCCTAAGATGGGATACCTCAGGTGCCAGTAATTTCACCGGCTGTCTTACTCTCCACGCCGAAACACAACAGTGCAAGCACTGCTGCTTCACGGCAGGATTAGCGAGTAAGATGGTGGTAGCAATCCGGGCGGACCTTGCACAAGGTCCTACCACCTGCGAATATGGTTTTACCATAATTTATTGAATCAGGCGTTACTTTGCGGAGGTCCATATCAATGAACTAAAATAATTTCCTTGCTCACCCGCGACCTTACGATAGCTAAGCTTATCTTGTTAAGCTTGTCTAACAACTGGTAGCATGGTGTACGGTTGTGTCACTCTGAAGATGAGCTCTGTTTGAGTTCGAAACGCGTCAGTGTAGTGTGGTGGTGGTGATAGATGGGTTTGTGTGATTTGTGTGTGTTCTTACAGTGTGGAGGTGGAGGAACTGCATGAACACGCATATTTTGCATAAGCTTAGCTATCGTAAGGTCGCGGGTGAGCAAGGAAATTATTTTAGTTCATGGTTTTACCACTTTCGGGATCTGTCATAAAATATACGAGTATGTTGATATTTCATACACAGCTAATTTATTGAATCAGGCTGTAGGTACTTTGCAATCAATGAAAAACCTATGTGTTACTTTGCTCACCCGCGACCTTAATGACAGCTACGTGTATGCAAGATATGCGTGTTCATGCAGTTCCTCCACATCCACACTGTAAGAACATACACAAATCACACAAACCCATCTATCACCATCACCACACTACACTGTCGTGTTTTAAATTCAACCAGAGCTCATCTTCAGAGCAACACAGCCGTTCACCATGCTACCAGATGTATGCATGTTGGGGCAGTCGGGTAAAAAGGAAGAGAAGCAGTGCTCTAATTTTGTAACAAAATAATAAATTAACAATTAAAAGCTGGAGCACAATAAAATACCGAGATACGAGGTGTCCCGTGGACACTTAGCGCGCTCTCAAACATTAAGAAAGCTAATAAAGCCGTTAAGACCAGCTTTATTGGGCAAACGTGACCGAGACTTGATGCATGGCTGCCGAGAAACCCACCGTTGTTTTGTACCAACTGCAAATTAAAGTTAAAACAATACCGCCCCTAGGTCGTTATGAATCGGAGTTTCTGCTAGAATTGCTCAGGACTTTAGCTAGTAGGTTATTTCTTGTATAGCTACAATGACTTTCAAGATCAAGTAGAGCGATATTTTAAGCTTTACAGCTAACACTGAAGCTGAAATAAAATGATATTGTACTAAATAACTCACGTCTTCAATCGACTTTAGCTAATTCGTAGCCCTTCTTCACGAACTTTTAGGGCTACAAATTTGCCCGAAACATGTATATGTCATTTAATAGCTTGAAAAATTTAAAAAGTTAAAAATTTTAACATTTAAAAGAGTGGCTAATGAACATGTCTTATGAGGAAACTGAAAACTTGCTTATGATAGTTGTATAGCTTAATTTTTTACTTGCATATTTGCGAAACACGATGAAATAAATTGTTACTACCATTTATGTTATGTTTTAAGCCCACATTTTTATTTGCCTGATACAGGCTACTTCAGTATCCTAGTTTAGGCATTTAAGTTATTTAGCATGATATATAGTATTATGTTCAGGTACTCAGTGTTCTAGTTAGATGTACGCATTTGTATTATATGTATTGAGTCAAAAGTGTACCTAGTATATCGGTTTATTGTTTACTAAAATCTAGACGTAATTTCAGCGCTTACTAACTTTTTTATATGTAAACAAATATTTTATTTTTAATAAACAATTTCAATTTCAATTTCAATATGAGTTAATCACGGTAGTTTCATGTTGAAAACTGAACCTAAAAGTTATATTTGTGGCGACACCCTTGTCAGTATTTTCTAGTTAACCACGCGGGCTCGGAGCGGAGCAAAAGGCAGTCTGTTTCTACACCTGTCATCGCTCGGTCGCGCGCCTAATAACACCCTCACGACCCCGCCTGGTTAGCCTTGGATATTGCGTAAATTGTTATTACAAGTGTACAGTTTACATTAAAATTAGTTAACTACTCCAGTGCATTTATTGACAGTCTCCCGTAATTTCGCACCCTTAGTTCAGCTCCCTTAAGGAGTAGATACATATTTAAATTATTTAATGTGCAACCGAATCGAGTGCCATACCATTAGACAGACGACTCCAAAAATTTTAACAAAAATGTTAGAAATAAAGATAAAAACAATTACTTTTAACGTTCTGTGCATCAGGGCCTTCGTCATGCTATAATTTAGCTTGTAAATTACTAAGAAAATACTTGATACATCCAATACTATATCCATCCAAGTTTATTAAACAGTCCACTCAGAAACTTGTGTACCTAACTCACAAAGGGGCTACGTGGAGTTAAAAGAAAATTCACGACGGAATTTTCCCGTGAAATAGTAAAGTATTATTTTAACCACCTTTCATAGCCTCAGTTAATTTACGTAGATAATCGAGATCAAAGCCGTTTTATTTTGAATTTCAATTAAGCTTAACAAAACCTATGGGAAACGGCGCTTCGTTCAAGGTGATTGATTGATGAGGGAAATTGTTTGCCAAGTCCTTTTAACAATTTTCTTTCAGCCAACTTAGCAATATTTATGATCTATGAAAGATTTTTATTCGACACAGAAATGAAATGAATGAAATGAAATGAAATTCGAAATACATACCTACAATTTATCGAACAGGCGGAAATAATAACATGGCAACACTGAATTTTCTTTGGCGGTAAATAAGTTTTCTGACTTGTATTTTTTTTGAATAGCTTAAAAAGTGTTTATTTAAGTTGAATTCAGAAAAGTTCTCTATGGAAAAGTAGAGTAAAGCCTTATTTACACGATGCGAAAATACAGTGCGTCCTTGTGAAATACAAATAAATTGTAAACTACAAACGTTTTTTTACATATATTTTTAATTGTTGTTGAACGTTATTTTGTTAACATGTTTTTCGCATTTTACACTTATTTTTTTTTGTGGAATAGGCCGATATAGAGAAAAGCTACAAAAGTTACAATCCTAGTAGAAAAGAAACGCATGGATCAAAATATTAGAATATTCATATTAAACCCTATCGTGAAACTAAGTCTAAAGTAATATCACATTTTATGAAAGTTGCGTGACATAATACTAGCAACAAATCGACACAGTTCGTTGTTACGGCGCCATAGCAATTACACAAATAACAAGGCTGACATCGTTTTGGTTTACCCCACTGACTGTATTGCGGAACTGAGGCAGTAGGGCATTAAGTAGTAACAAGAAGACACAAGTAATTTGTATAGTCAAAAGAGGAATGCGCTTGTATACATATAATTTGATTTAATAGCTAAGTGAGATCCCAGATTTTATTGTAAAATACGAATGTTTTTTCTCGAGTCTTGGGTATTTTCTAAATGTGTACAAAGGGCAAAGATATCGACACGGCCAAAGTTACAAAAATATGTATACACGACTTTATGCACTTAACATTAAGGCTGTGTATACATATTTTTGGAACTTTGGCTGTGTCGATATCTTTGCCCTTGACTGTACATATTTACAAATATAAGACTGTTTATCCCTTGCCTTGTACCTATATTTAATATGGGTACTTGTACTTAAGAAATTGGTATCAATTGTCTCATGATATTTAAAAAATCCTTTGTAAAATTTAGGTTCCTTTTTCGCTTATTTTCATTTGTTTACTGTCGTAAATACAACAATGTCGCAAAGAACCTATATAACGGTCAGAGTACACTTCTAAAATAGCTATAAAAATAATTTACAGAGCCTTGGTGCGAAAATTCTAAAATTGAAACCAATCGTGTCAAGGAAACTCGTTCGTGACCTTTCGCTGACTCCGTCTAGCGTAATGATCAAAAACATTTGGATGTCCAATTACACAAACGAAGGCAATTTGCTTACCGTTTGGAGGCTCCCTCAAGGGTAACCATGCCTCCCAGTCAAATTAAAATTTAAACCCACACTTGTTATGCGATCTACGTCGCTTGAATTGTGTGTTTATAATCATAATTGTAATTAATTTATACGTATTTACGATGTTATTTTCAATAAAATTTTACAGGCAGTAAAAAGTATCGATAGTAAACATATTTTTATTTACAATAATATTATTATTGAGAATAAATAATACCTTGAAAATAATAATAACTTGAGAACATGTAGGTAGGTTGGTGAGCCAAAGACGAACGTGTACTCGTAATGGAGAAATATAAGAATTAAATATATAAGAGTTAAATTAGAAAATAAAAAAATGCTAAGATATAGTTCTCAAGTTATTTAAAAAATAAGCTAATTATGAATCAACCCCGCTCCTTGCTCCAAAACTACTGCACCTGATTTTTTTGTTAAAATACAGAAAATAATTTTCCATAGATTACAGGAAAACCTGTAAAAGTCTATGGCAGGTATTTAAATGTCTAGGAAAGTACGGATCCCTCTCCATTTACATAACTTATTCCGTGTCTCCACGCTAATAAACTTTTTTTTCTCAGTATATCCAGCTTCAGCATAGTTCACACAATTTTTTTCTTTTTTTTTTCTTTTTTAGAGTAACATCCGAAACAGCCACTTAATTAAATACTTATGTTTTATTTTTTAATTTCATTCAAAAACCGGTTCTAATGTTACATTTTCCAAAAACTTTTGTCTTCCAGTCAGCGCCGGTTAATCACAGGATTTGTTTAATTAACTGCTGTGCTGAAGCCGGAGCGGGTGTCTGGGGAACTGGATACAGTCGAGCTACTTTCCGTACCTACAATTAGTACCTAACGAAGTTTTTTTGGTGTAATTTCATACTTTAGACAAATAAGTTTCACTATATTGTTTCATTTAAAATTAATTCTACTAACATTATGCAAGGAATATTGAAATTAATCTGGAATCAACAAAACCATCTGCGAAAACAATCTAATTTAATTTAAAAAAAATGTAGTATGTATAAAAACCTGCCAAATGTGAGTCAAAGTTCCTACCACTTACTAAAACTAAAAGATTATAAGTATATAGTAATGCATGGACAGTAAAATGTACATAGTTAGTCAGTTTCCACTGTTGCTATTTCATTTCCTCGCCATCGAAGTGAAAAGCAGAGCGTATAATTCGAGCATTAAACCCATTTTCCCCTCGACGTTTATATCCACCCGTACCGGCTCGGGTGGCTATATGAACGTCTCGGGTAAAAGGGCTCGTTTTATGTTATTGTTGTACAATCTACTATTATCCTTTCTCTTAGTTTAAATTATATCTTTACCAAATCTCATCTAAATCGGTTCAGTAGTTATTGCATGGTTGAGTTACGCTCAATACCACAGAAACAACTGAACCGATTTTTATCAAACAGCCAAGAAAGAACTAGCGCAAAGAAACTCGCTTTCAAATAAAAATAACGCATCGAAATAAGTCCATCCGTTTGAGAGCCGTAGCTCTCGTATCTCGTAGCATCGTAATGCCGACAGACAGACATTGGCGTCTTTTTCTCCTCTTTTCGCGGCGGGGGTTAAAATAGCGACTATTACCCGGTTCGGCCGCTTCGGCAATACAGAGGTACGTCACAAAATAAAAGTTAGGATACGGCTCGTGTTACCAAAATCAGTACATTCCTATTCAAACGGTTATTGTGGAGCCCGATTACATTTATTTCGGGCTATTCTTGGTATCGTCTGTTAGGCATTCGGTTGCTCTCGACTTTGCATAATATTGTCATGTGGTTATAAGCGAGTGTTGCGTGTTTTTGGTGTTTTTCGCTTGACAATTTTCTCTATCGGACTTACACTAGTATACTTTCCACTGCAGGACACAGGCCTCTTTTCATAATGAGAGGACTATATTCCGAAAAACTTAGATTTGCAGGCGCGGGCTCGAACCCACGACCCGCTGCTTGAGAAGCCATAGGTCAAATCACTAAGACATTTTCCTAAAAAAAACACGATCAGTAGAAACTATGTAATGTATGCATCTCTGACGTTTAGTTTTGCTTAACTAAGACTTACTTATTGGCTGAGTGACCAATTAAAACCTTTTAGCTTTCATCATTCTAAAGGACTTAGTCCTAAAAAGTATGAAAAAGTAATTTAAAATGGCGTATATTATGAAGCAGGTATTAACGTTGGAGTGAACCGCGGGGTTCAGAGTTCCGAGGACACTTACTTGGCTTTATGCTCTTTTAGTGATGGAGCACTTGCTCGGTAAAATGTTAAATGGCGTTTAAAGTAAACGTCTCGGTCCTTGACTCCTTTCAGAACGTTTAAGCTGGAGCGATATTGAAAACATATGAGTAGACCAATGAATATAATAATTTAAACTTTCGTGATTTTCAGTCATTACTACAAATTAACTTCATTTGACCTAATTTATTGAATCAGGCGTTACTTTGTGGAGGACCATAATCAATGAACTTAAAGAATTTCTTTGCTCACCCGCGACCTTAATGATAGCTATGATTATGCAAGATATGCGTGTTCATCCAGTTCCACCACCTCCACACTGTAAGAACACACACAAACCCATCTCTGAGCTCATCTTCAGAGGAACACAACATGGTGACTCCTTGTTTGAGTCTAACATCTGGTAGCATGGTGTACGGTTGTGTTGCTCTGAAGATGAGCTCTGGTTGAGTTCGAAACGCGTCAGTGTAGTGTGGTGGTGGTGATTGATAGGTTTGTGTAATTTGTATGTATGTGTTCTTACAGTGTGGAGGTGGAGGAACTGCATGAACACATTTCTTGCATAAACGTAGCTATCATAAGGTCGCGGGTGAGCAAAGAAATACTTTTAGTTCATCCATTGGACCTATTCAATCACTGTGCTCGCTGTGAGAGCGGTGGCGCGTAGTGTGCGTGTTGAGGCAGCCGCCGAGTCGCGTTCGCGTGCTCCTGAGAAGAAGGGCTACGAAATAGCCCGACACATGTCGAGCTAAACTCGGTTTAAGACGTGAGTTATCCGTTACAATATAATTTAATATGAGTGAGTCTCACGGTAGTTTCATGTTCTCTATTCAATGTTGAAGATTATCTGAATTCAATAACAATACGTTGTACAGAAAATGGCCGTCCCAAAATCTGTTAAGGGCAGGTGCGTTACCGTTAACGAACTACGTAAACAGCGGCCGTTCGCGTGTTGTCACAGCAAACAGGACAGCACGGCTTAATAGTTTCCCTTACATCTGTTTGGTCGTGGTAATAATGTTTGTTCTTTATATTTATTGTGAGAATCAAAATACTGGCGACACAGGGCGGCTACTACAAATTCAAAAATCGAAGTTCGTGTCGTATCGCTCCTCTCACTCTCGCTCGTGTTACATAATATTAGCGTCACTACCGGGACGGTAAGATATGAAGTTCGAATTTTATTTTGTAGTATTAATAGGACCCTGATGCCGGAACAGCGTAGGTGTATTGTTATTTATTGGATTACATTTTGTTTGTTTATTTTTTCAACCCCCGACGCAAAAAGAGGGATGTTATAAGTTTGACCGCTATGTGTGTCTGTCTGTGGCACCGTAGCTCTTCAATGGGTTGACCGATTTGAATGCGGTTTTTTTTGAAAGCATGTTTTCTAGCGATGGCTCTTAGACATGTTTCATCAAAATCGGTTTAGCCTTTTTTGAGATATTGAACTTTGAAGTGTTTCCAACTTTTTGTTGGTTAAGGTTAAGTTATTATTAAAACTCGTTCAGTAGTTTATGCAAAAAGATTAACAAAAATTCATAGAATAGAATAATATTTAGTTGCACAGAATAAGTACTTACATAAAATATCATTAGGCTTTCAGGGTAAGTTAGAAAATCCTTTACAGTTTACACTGTAATAGGTTTTTTTCTGTCATTATCTGTAGTAAGTTATTTCCATACATACATTCACTCATACACCTCACTCATCCATCCTCACGAAGTTTTGCGTTTATCTATTTTGAGTTGGTACATTTTACACACAATGATCATCACTATCAATGATCTATGCCGTAACATTATGCTGAGTGGGGCCCACTATACTATTCGGTGTATTTTTTTTACTCTTTCCATCTAATGTATCTAATTTTTATGTGTATCGAATCTGTGTAAATAAATGTTCTCTCTCTCTCTCTCTCTCTCTCTCTCTCTCTCTCACTCTCTCTCCTACTCACTATCATCATATCAGCCGTAAAACGTCCTATTGTTAGACATAGGCCTCCCCTATGTAATAATATAGACCTACATGATAGTGGACAATACTACAATAAAGTTACGAGTACTAAGTATCACATTCATAATTCTCTACGCTACTTATAAAGTATAAATTACACTTGGTGATAAACAAGGAAACTTAATTATTCCCGCGATCCTGAACCTAGCTTTAAGCTTAAATATTCTGTAAGATAAAGTTTTAATTATAAAATCTTAGCCAATTGTTCTGTTAAGAGGCTAGTATAAATTCTCGTAACCGTCCAAAGCAAAAGCTTTGGCAGAACTGAAAGGGAGAGTCCAGTGACCCGCGACGCGCGCTCAGTGTAATGTTGTTATTACTGATTGAGATGAGTTAGCGTTTACATTGTCAAATAAATCATCATCAATGAACTAAAATAATTTCCTTGCTCACCGCGACCTTACGATAGCTAAGCTTATGCAAAATATGCGTGTTCATGCAGTTTCCTCCACCTCCACACTGTAAGAACACACACAAATCACACAAACCCATCATCATCATCATCAGTGTGGAGGTGGAGGAACTGCATGAACACGCATATTTTGCATAAGCTTAGCTATCGTAAGGTCGCGGGTGAGCAAGGAAATTATTTTAGTTCATTGATATGGACCTCCGCAAAGTAACGCCTGATTCAATAAATTATTTAAATCATCATCATCATCTCAGCCTATATACGTCCCACTGCTGGGCACAGGCCTCCTCTCAGAACAAGAGGGCTCAAATAAATATTTACTGTAAATATTTATTCTGTACAGTCGAGTGCAAAAATCTATTCGAGCCACTCAAAGATTATTGTTACCACTGCTTTATTACATATTGGAATAAGAGTATGTGATACATTTTTATTGGAGGGTTAGATAAGTCCATATTTTTGCGCTCGACTGTACACTAGGGTGGAGCGAATTTATTTTTTATGGATTTTGAATGCTAAATAGTGCTAAAAAGTTGCACTTTTGAGCATAAAAAATATTTGTACCTACTTATATTTTTATGTGAATTTTACAAAGTTTTCATACAAGAATGAAAATCTTCGAGGTAAGGTAGAGGGCTAAAACATATGTCGAAAAAATAATATAAAAATATTTATGTAAGAAACTTGTCCATATGCAAGTTTTTAGAGGTATTCGAGACTGATCAAACAACTTTTTTTTCTCCCTACATAGACGCTCCACCCTACTGTACACAACTACAGATGTGGGCCGGGGAATCAGGATACTGCAGGCTTTAGAATAGTAGTAGTCATTCAATCGGCAATCTTATCATCACACAGCAATCATCATCATCATCAACTCAGCCAAATACACGTCCCTGTTGGCACAGGCTCAGAATGAGAGGGCTGGGGCCGTAGTTCCCACACGGGCCCAATGCAGATTGGTAACTTTACACGCACCATTGAATTACGTCGCAGGTTTGTGCAGATTTCCTCACGATGTTTGCCTTCACTGAATTAATTTCGGAAAAGTGATAGGTGTGAGCCCAGATTTGAACGCACGATCCTCTGCTTGAGAGGCCATTGGTCAAACCACAAGGCCGCCTCAGCTTTTCTAAAGATACATAACAATATTAAATAAATACCTATTAAATCGGTTTTCGTTGAAGTATAAAAGAAACCTACTTATTTGGGAGATCTTACTAAAAACGCACAACGTCCTAACCCACTTAACATCCTTTATCTGGGTCACAGATAAGTAATACGCAGAAAGATTGCTTTAATCATTTCTCCTTACATGATAAAAAAGATCTAAAGATAGTTTATTGAATCAGGCGTTACTTTGCGGAGGTCCATATCAATGAACTAAAATAATTTCCTTGCTCACCCGCGACCTTATGCAAAATACGCGTGTTCATGCAGTTCCTCCACCTCCACACGCACACAAATCACACAAACCCATCTATCACCACCACCACACTACACTGACGCGTTTCGAACTCATCCAGAGCTCATCTTCAGAGTGACACAACCGTACACCATGCTACCAGTTGTTAGACTATTTCGACTCGATTCGATTTCGGTTCGATTTTGTTGCATATTTTGCATAAGCTTAGCTATCGTAAGGTCGCGGGTGAGCAAGACAATTATTTTAGTTCATCTAAAGATAGGTCTAAAGATCTGAAGTACTTAATATTTTATTCGGTTAAGGACTTATTTCACCCCTTTGTCTTTGATTATGTGACAGATATTATTAATGTTGTCTCGATTTGATCGCGTTCTCGAGCGAGGTCAGACCAGTTATCGTATATTTAATTTTAGTGGTGGCAATTTAAAGTAAGTAGAAATTTTTAAAACTATATTGTGTAAATAATAAAAAAAGAAAAAACTAGTTTAATAGTCTAGAACTTGATGAGTAACATTGAATAGGTAGCTAACAACATTTTTTTTTATAATCCATACAATATAAATAATAAATTATGTGGAACATAGTGACATCTATATACAGTCAAAATCTATTACTGGGGGTTTTTGAGTCGGTTATGATTTACATATAATATAGCAGTTTTTTTTTATTTTATACTTTTTAGTTACCATAGTAAAAGGTTTAGACAAATAATCTCACAATATTATTCGATGTATACCTAAACTACCAATAGTTACTCACTGAAAGTAATTCTTTGTTTTCTTTTATTTTTCACTGCTAACTTTTTAATTATAATTGATATTTATATATTCGTAGTCGCCTTTTAAAGCTCGTTGTATTGATACCTCAGTGAAAAGCTTTGAAGAAAAAAATTCTTACCTCACACTTTATAGCCCATAATTTCCGCCATTTTGATTATATTTACGAGTAAGAATGACACTCGTGCTGTCAGTGCAAATCTAGTGATACAATTTATCATAATCGATTGAGCAGCTGAGGAAACATAGGAACGGACATACATAGTGGCCAACATAACCTTAAATTTAAGCTTCGCCGCAGTTGGTTAAAAACAAAGAAGCCTCTGCTCGGCGCAGCGTGCAGCGCTGTGCCTAAGTACAAAGCCCGCGAGCTTGTGGCTGTCACCTGACAACTCCTGTTAAGTATCTTTTTCATAATTTCTCTTTCCTCCTTTATCCCGGCTACCTCTTAGACATTATCTTTTATCTATTTTCAGAATTAAAAAGCTGTCTTGAAACTTGCCTGACGGCTTTTTAATAGACGAGCTCGCTGTAGAGTTCCTTGCTTTCAAATGGAAGTGTATTTTATTAGTTTTGTCTTAACATTCTTCTTTATCGTCACACTTAGAGTGACTAACAATTTAGGTAATTTTCAATATTAATTTAATTTAACAATTTAGTTAGGGCTAACAAATTTCGCTTTTTTAGACTCCAAGTGCCGGCTAAGCAGCAGCAGATGTTCCCGCACTCCAACTTCTGGCATCCGTCGCTTTAGGGAAGCAAGGACGAAAATTCGTAAATGATTTTTTATGTTTATATTTTAGATAATTATTTTATATTGTTATTTTGTTTTGTGTTTATGATATGTTATTATTTTCATATTTTTAAAGCGCATTGGTATAAACTGTAATGCTACGAATTTTCATTGCTTTATAAATAAATAAATAAACTTAGGGCGTTTTCAACACATTGGGGCGCTGTGCACTTTAGGATAAGGGGTCCTAAGGACTATGACCAACAAATGGAGTACACGAAGCCAATTGTGTAGAACCGTTATTTTTACTGTAAGTAAGGGACCCACTCATTGTCTGTGGGACCTCGGGCAGTTGCTAAATGTGAAAAAGTTGACTTAAAAAATGTAGTAGACCTCGTAGAGGTACCTAGTAGAAGTAGAAGAATATTTGTAAATAATTTCAGCTTGATACAACATGCTGCACGCTGCTCCTGCGTCTTTGCGACAACATACTATCTAATAAATAATACCAATGTAGATATACTAACATAGTTCTTAAGTTTCTATTGTTACTAACATGCTATGGACCAAATTAGTTGTCTGACAATAAAAACATTTTATTTTATTTATATTTTATACCTCCACGAATTTCTAAGAAAACCGGCCAAGTGCGAGTCAAACTCGCACACGAAGGATTCCGTACCATTATCTATATAACATAAGGACACTATGCAAAATGGCAGAAACGGAACCCTTATAGTTTCGCCATGTCTGTCTGTCTGTCTGTCCGTCCGCGGCTTTGCTCAGGGACTATCAATGTAAGAAAGCTGTAACTTTTCACGAAAATATCTATATAACATAAGACACTATATTATAATGTTTTTTTAGGGTTCCGTAGCCAAAATGGCCAAAACGGAACCCTTATAGTTTCGCCATGTCTGTCTGTCTGTCTGTCCGTCCGCGGCTTTGCTCAGGGACTATCAATGTTAGAAAGCTGTAACTTTTCACGAATATATATTATGTAAACTATGCCGACTAAATGGTACAATAAAAATACAAAAAAAATTTTTTTAGATTACCCATAGATGTAAAGTGGGGGTGTTTTTTTTTCCATCCAACCTTGTAGTGTGGGGTATCGTTGGATAGGTCTTTAAAAACCATTATAGAGGTGTGATGCGTTTGCAAAATATTCAACTTTAAAGTGTAATTTTTCATTAAAATCGATCGTCCACCCCCCTCTAAAATGTAAACCGGTGGGTGAAATTTGAAAAAATTCAGGATGGTAGTAAGTGTATCAAACTTACAAGGAAAACGGTTAAGTTTTCTTAAGGATTATTAGTAGTTTAAGAGTAAATAGCAGCCTAAGGTATAAAATATACCTAAACTTGAAATATTCCGCACAAAATACGAAATCCTTTAGGAAAAAATTATTTTAGTTTCACCTGGCACAAAACATCACGTTTGTGGCATGGAAGCCCCATTTAAATATTTATTTTATTCCGGTTTTAGTATTTGTTTATACATCATCATCTGTGAAAACGTCAACTGTCTAGCTATCACGGTTCATGAGATACAGCCTGGTGACAGACAGAAAAACGGACAATAGAGTCTTAGTAATAGGGTCCCGTTTTTACCCTTTGGGAAACCCTAAAAAAGGGTCTAGACAGTTGGTCAACCGGACAACAAAGTCATCTTCATGTTATAAGGATTTCGTTTTCCTTTTCAGGTACTGAACCCTAAAAACATAATTTAAGTAGGAGATCAAACCAAAACCAATCGAAATTAAATCAGAAGTTCCAAGTGCGGTTTCAAGCAAAATTAAAACAAAAACAAAAAAGATAGGTAGCTTTTGTCGGACACTCATCATCATCATCATCATCATCATCATTATCTCAGCCATAATACGTCTAATGTTGGACATAGGCCTCCCCAAAGACCTTCAGGTGCTTCGGTTGGCAGCGGCTTGCATCCACCGTGAACCCACGGCTTTAACCAGGTCATCCGTCCATCTCGTTGATGGACGTCCTACACTGGGCTTGCCGATTCGGTGTCTCCGCTCGAGAACTTTTTGGCCCCAACGGCCATCTGTTCTCCGTGCTATACTCGTATGTCCTGTCCATTGCCACTTCAAACAAACAACGTGTGTTGTAAATCCAAGGAAGCTTAAGTATTTTTTTTACTCGACTGGATGGAAAACGAGCAAGTGGGTCTCCTGACGGTAAGATATCACCACCACCCATAAACATCTGCAACACCAGGGGTATCGCAGACGCGTTGCCAACCTAGAGGCCTAAGATCGGATACCTCAAGTGCCAGTAATTTCACCGGCTGTCTTACTCTCCACGCCGAAACGCAACAGTGCAAGCAATTCTGCTTCACGGCAGGATTAGCGAGCAAGATGGTGGTAGTAATCCGGGCGGACCTTGTACAAGGTCCTACCACCTGCAAATAATATACCGTATTGGAGTTACGGGGACTTAAATAAGCGATTAACCCTTTTCGGGATCATTTGTAAAGGTTTAAATAAGCGATTTCACATGAATGCTGAAGGGTAAGGAAAGTAGATTGGCTTTAATCTAAGGGCTATTGGGTTCTGATTCAATTAGAGTTGCGATCGATGACTTCGCTTCTAATGCGCGTATTGAAATAAGCTTTATGTTGAAGTATGACTATTTATTTTGCCTTGGGGGAGGCCTAGTCAGCAGGGACGTCTTTCGGCTGACATGATGATGATGATGATTGACTATTTAGGATTTTTTTAAGTGGCCTGTATAGTGTCCCACTGCTGGGCAAAAGCCTCCCCTCTTGACCTCCACAACTCTCGTTCTGACGCAATGTCAGGCCAGTCCTTTGCATACGTGTCCAGATTGTCTCGCCATCTCCTTCTCGGTCTGCCTCTATGTCGCTGGCCGTTCTCCGGCACCCACCAAGTAACTGTGCGAGCCCACCTTTGTGGGTGCATGCGATAGACGTGTCCAGCCCAGTCCCATTTTAGCTTGGCAGTCTTTTTGCCAACGTCGGTTATGCGTGTTTTTGAGCGCAGCGTGCAGGTGTTCCGGATTCTGTCCATCCGTTTCACACCTCTATCGCTCTTTGGCAAACCTTAAGTTTGGACTTTTGATTTTCAGTCAGGGACCATGTTTGTGCACCGTAGGTTAGGACGGTTTATTTATGGTAAACCAATAAGTATATAAATAATCATATTAGGTACCTACATACCTGTTGAAATTTTAGTTTGAGGATATTATACATTGCTGTCAAATAAAAAAAAAGTTAAGCTTGTGAAACATATTTCTAAGTTTGCGTATGTCCCCGTACGGCGTACAGAGGTGCCTGTTTTTTTTTAGTTTTGTTCTGTATAGGACGTGCCACGGATTGGTGATTATTAGATTAGTTTCCTAGCCCATTAACGTAACAAAAAAGAATCATTTTGGTACAAAAAAACGCAAAATTCTTAGCCCGACATGTTTCAAAAAGGGATTTTTTTCGCGTCAGCGGTAAAGACAGTAAGTATAAGTGTAAGGTCAAAAGGTTCTCTCATTACATTGACTTGTTAGGTTGGGTTAGGTCACGGACCGTAATGACTAGGAATTACACGATCGTGAAGGTTAAAACAGGTTAATCAACTGGTAAAATCGTACAATCAAATATTAAAAGTAAACTTATTATTTCTAACAGCTGACGCGTCAGCACTAAAAAGTAGTACGAACTCGTAAAATAAGTAAGACGTAAATCGAATTTTCGGGCAACCGTTACTTCGGATATATGATATTTTGATAAAATTCGTCTGGAACAGACGCGTAGGCCTGATGATGATGATGATGATGATGATTTGAGTTAACCACATTTTCTTAAAGGCTACAATTGCTTTTCAGTCAGTTATCCGAGTGTTGCTTATAAATAAATAAATACCTACGTAGGTAATCGTACGCTCTCAAAACCCCATAGAGACGCATAGTATTTCACGTTATGACTAAGTATTATAAGTATTTAATGACCCATATTGGATATCTAGCATTACTCTAATCATACTTTTCACGTCTCACTAATAAGTATTATAAATGCGAAAGCTTATAAGTCTGTTTATTTGTATGTTACTTCATCACGTCCAAACCGATTTAGGTGAAATTCTGTATAAACTACCTAGTTTGAGTCCCGGAGAAGGACATAGGATAGATTTATCGCGGAAAATTGCATAGTTTCTGCAGGATAGCGATAAAATAATCCTAAAGAGTCGCGGGTAACCGCTAGTTAATAAATAAAAGCACAGCTCACTTACGACTTAGTAGCAAACAAATCGCGAAATATCAACTCTATATTAATCCATCGCCAATTTCTAAAGGCGTCACCCTTAAACAATTAGAAATCCCGAATTGGTAGAACTCTGTTAGGAACACTGTTCTGCTGTAATGTAAAAAACTTTTTGCCCGCATTCGAATATTGGAATTCTATTTTTTATCTTTTACAGGCGTGTTTGCGAAGAATTCGTGTACCTATCATTATTCCTCAAAACATTTTAGTTTACCGGAATATAAATTATCCTATATGTCCTTCCCAAGGTTTAAAACTGTCTCTGTACCAAATTTTATCAGTCAACGTCATAAAGAAGTGATCACTTTTGTACATTGTCACTTTAACGTCATGTTTGAAAAGCTATACGAAATTGTGTAACGACTGAAAGCGACAAGGTACAGAAATGATCACTTATCTAAGACGTTGACTGTACGCTTTATTGTGTCAGATATTGGTGCAGTGCAGGTGACTGTACCCTATCAAGTATGGATGGTTTAACACGCATAACATGCGTCTGGTGAGAGCTCTATTGTGGCCTAGACAAGGATGCTTTAAAATTAATTACTTTTCCGGGAAAAACATTGAACGTAGGCAAAATTTGGTGATTTTGTAATACTTACAATAAATTGTAGAATTTTTGTTACAATTAACTTGTTTGTTCGAAACAATCTTTGTTATTTTATATTATAATAAATTCTGTGCTATTAAAAAAACTGTGTTCCATGCTGGTTCCATGTTCATCTGGCACGCTTGAGTAAATTCCAAAATCCCCTCTTATGCTCCCTAAATCTATACATATAACAAAGCTGAAGAGGGTCGAAAGTCTGTACATGGAAGATATTCCAAAAAAATTGGCTGGGGATACTTAGAATCGATAACAGAACACGTTCCAACAATTTTTAGATTTTTTGTCTGTTTGTCTGTTTATCTGTTTGTCGTTTATTTGACTGCGCGTCACGTGAGAACGGCTGAATGGATTTTTATGCAAACTTTACTAATCTGACGAGAAAATCCCCGGCCAGGTTATAGGCTATTAAAATTCCGACCCTTAGGGTATGAAAATTCAACCCTTAAAAGTGGAGGTAGCTAGCTACTACATTCGGTTGAGTTGTTTTCCACCTTCAAGTTTTAAATTTTTAAATTACGTGCTGTGACTATCAAGTACCCTGATATAAAATAACACGGCGCTGGAATTGCCAAATTAAGTTTAATAGAGGTAGAACGGATATCAACAAATTTAATTGAATAATTTAATTGATTTAATAATTATATTTTGATGAAAAAATGACTTTCTGCCAAGTTTCTTGCGGCGCATTCTTCTTGGCAATGATGGTCTTTTCCGAAAGCGCTGGTAGTTTAAAAAAAATGACGTGTAAAAGTGCCATTGCGGCCTATTTACTGAATAAATCATTTGAATTTGAATTTGAATACGACCATAATTAAACGACAATAAATTAATTGCCACACATTTCACAGTGCCATCTTATGGGAAACTATGTAACAAACGAGTTAACATAGTTACGTAGTGGTTTACATCAACACTCATATTCAACACGCGTATAATTAATTAATAGACAAATGTCATGAATTATTCCTAATTTAATTAAATCCGGAATACGGAAAATCGTCAAAGAACTAAAGTCACTGACATAGCTCGAAAAATTATATGCAAGTTGAAGTAGAAATTGGCAGGCCACATCGCTCGAAGAACAGATTGAACCGTTGGTGGAGAAGTCCTCGAGGAGCGGCGACCGGAAGACGAAGCGTTGGCAGGCCTCCCTCCAGTTGGAATGACGACATCGTGAGACTTGCGGGAAACCAGTGGAAGCAAGAGGCGAGTTGATTTTAATTTATTGTATTTGTATATTATTGATTATATGTATGTTAGTCTGTAAGGTATTTATTGTATGGGCCAAGTTGTCCGAAATAAATGGATTTATTACGAGTATTATAATTATTGTGGCGTTTTAAGGGTAGGCCTTTGTCCAGCAGTGGACCTCTTCCGGCTGATGATGACGAATTATATCGCACTATATGACGAATTATTCACACGTATTGCCTCTTTAAGCACTTAATAATGGTCACGAAGGAGAGTATACTTAAAAAAAAAAACATTTTTCTCCTTCTTTTGCGGAGTAAATTTCAAACGATTTCGGAATTGGGAGTCGCATTTTACAGGCGTTACCATGCCTTTTCGAAAAAAAACCGGCCAAGAGCGTGTCGGACACGCCCAAATAGGATTCCGTAGCCATTACGAAACAATTAAGTATTTTTTTTCTTTACATTTCGTATTTTATATGGAATCTTCCAAGTTTAGGTATATTTTACAGACAGACAGACAGACAGACATGGCGAAATTATAAGGGTTCCGTTTTTGCCATTTGGCCCCGGAACCCTAAAAACGAATCTTTCGCGAAAGTCTCGCAGCGCATTAAGACTACCAGGGGCATGGTCTCAGGAGTCTGAGGAAGACCGCCGCGGCGATGGGAGACTCAGTGGCGCTCTAGCCAGGCAGGCCGCTTCGCTTTCGGCCGAAACGGCAAGCTAGCGCGAGGCTGGGTTGCGATCCCAAAGACATGTACGCAATCTATGAGATCACTCGATGTAGGAAAATAGTAAGCGAAGAATAAAAATCTTATTTCTTGAGCGATATAGATGTGAAACTTGGTGATCATGATCAGATTTTTCAGTTGATTTTTTAGCCGTAGTTTGAAGGGATTTTTTCGAAAATTCCACGAAAAACGGCCAATGCGGGACATTAACCTCATTCCTATCGAGTATTGTGTAAATATAAAATTTAACGCAGACGAAGTCGCGGGCAAAAGCTAGTATTGAATAATAAGCAAACTTAGTCAAGTTTACTTCGGTATAATGTGACGACCGGATGGCCAAGTGGTTAGAGAACCTGACTATGAAGCTTGAGGTCCCGGGTCCGATTCCCGGCCGGGGCAGATATTTGTATGAATAATACGAATGTTTGTTCTCGGATCTTGGATGTTTAATATTTAAATATGTAATTTATATAAGTTATTGTTGTTGTTGTTGCTGTAACTCTTTATTGTACTTAAAACATATGAAAATTACAACTAATAAGAGAAAGAGACGTACAAAGGCAAACATATCCCTTAAGGGATCTCTTCTTCTTAAGTATGTTTATCCGTTGCCTAGTATCCATAGTACAAGCTTTGCTTAGTTTGGGACTAGGTCAATTGGTGTCAAGTGTCCTATTATATTTATTATTTATTTTAATTATGAAGAAATATTCCGTAGGTATTATGAACAACTAATTGGTTAGCCAGGCGTCATAACTTTGTTCAATATTCATAATGTTTTTGTACAGTTAAGTATCTACACGATAAAGTGATCCGAAATTAGCCATAATACTTGTC
>NC_133492.1:11358531-11379928 GCF_025370935.1 Choristoneura fumiferana
TTCTAAGCCAACGCAATCAAAAAATACAGCCGTTTATGCTGCACTTTATAATATTCGATGTTATTATTATTTATTTATTTTTCTCTCCATCTAATGTATTTTTATGTGTATCGAACATGTGTAAATAAATGTTTCTCTCTCTCTCTCTCAAATTTTCTACACTCGCAAGGGAGTCAAAACCTACAGGGTACTTCCTGTGAACTCAGAATCTTGGAATTTGATACGAAGCAACGTCTTATAGCACAGATAAAGGAATTATTGCGAAAACCGTAATTTTTTAGTTACATCATATAATAAAAATACTTTTAATAATTTGGTCGGAACCCTCGGTGAGCGAGTCCGACTCGCATTTGGCCAGTTTTTGTGTGTCAATGACCAATATAATCTGACCCCACACTGCGTACGTTTTGCTTAGGAGCAGGGCTCTGCTTACACTGGATGTATTAAATCACTCGGAAAAAGCGGGAAATATCTTCAACACACGATTCCCGTTTACATACCTATAAATGTGTACGGAACCCTCGGTGCGCGAGTCCGACACGCACCTGCTCGGTTTTTGAGATATTGAACTTTGAAGTGACAAAGTTGGGAGTTTTTTCAACTTTTGTTGGTAGGTTATATTAACTCCCGACGCAAAAAGAGGGTGTTATAAGCTTGGCCGCTATGTGTTTTGTCTGTGGCACCGTAGCTCTTAAACGGGTGAACGATTTGAATTCAGAGTAAATACCAGCCTAAGGTATGAATAGTAAACTTGGAAATTCCGTAACAAAATACGAAATCATTAGGAAAAATATTACTTCGTAATGGCTACGGAACCCTATTTCGGGCGTGTCGAACGTTCTTGGCCGGTTTTACGCAACACTGTGGCTGTGGCGTATAAATATGATTTAAATGTAAACTTTGTTTTCACGCCCGTAATAATAACCACTAGGTATTTTTCAGGCGATTTTGGTGTATTTATGGAGAGAGCTATGCTTGGAGTATCTTTGCGCGATAGAATCCGGAATACGGAAATTCGTCGAAGAACTAAAGTCACTGACATAGCTGGAAAAATATGCAAATTGAAGTGGCAATGGGCAGCCACATCGCTCGAAGAACAGATAACCGTTGGGGGGAGAAAATTCCTCGAGTAGCGACCACGGACCGGAAAGACGAAGCGTCGCAGGCCTCCACCAGGTGGACTGAATCGTGAGAGTTGCGGGAACCGTGGATGCAAGTGGCGAGTTGTCGTTCATTTTGGCGTTTTGAGGGGTAGGCCTTTGTTCAGCAGTGGACGTCTTCCGGCTTGATGATGATGATGATGATATTTCAGGCAGGACCTTTGTCTGTCTACAGTGGCGCCAACTGGTGAGCCCTCATTGAGGCGAACTGGCAAGTGTGGCAAGTCCTCAAATGTATGCAAACAAGTCGCAGCGTATTACTGTCGGCGAGTGAACCCAGGGGGCGCCCCTACCGGCCAGGCGTGACTGTCGAGCAGCCTTTTGGTTTGAGCAAGTTCAAAGTAAGTACTTACCTATTTTATTTTATCATCATCCCAGCCTATATACGTCCCACTGCTGGGCACAGGCCTCCTCTCAGAACAAGAGGGCTTGGGCTATAGTCCCCACGCGGGCCCAGTGCGGATTGGGAACTTCACACGCACCATTGAATTGCTTCGCAGGTTTGTGCAGGTTTCCTCACGATGTTTTCCCTTCACCGCAAAGCGCGTGGTAAATTTCAAATGTAATTCCGCACATGAATTTGGAAAAACTCAGAGGTGCGAGCCGGGGTTTGAACCCACGACCCTCTGTTTGAGAGGCGATAGGTCAAACCACTAGGCCACCACGGCTTTTTTATTTTATTTTATGTATGTATGTAAATACTTATTGTACATGAGAAAAGAAACAAAACAGAATATTAAAGAAATAAATATCAAGGGACACCATTGACCTGGCCTCATAACCTAACCAACAATAATGGAAAACTCCCGACTTTGTCACTTCAAAGTTCAATATCTCAAAACGGCTGAAACGATTTGATGGAACATGTCTAAGAACCATCTCTAGATAACCTGATTTCAAATTAAAAAAACTGCATTCATATCGGTTCAACCGTTTAAGAGCTACGGTGCCACAGACAGACACACTCACAGACACACTTATTTGCTGTCGTATTTCGTTATCGTTTTTTCGTTCCTCACCAGTTTCTATTGTTCATTAAATAAGGATTAAAGTTAACGCGTGACTTGAACTCGGGAGTAGAGATTTGATCAGAAGGGGTTCAATTTAAACCCCAAAACATTGGCTGCGGAACCAAAGGGATTTCGCATGTGCATTGTTGGAATCATCGGATATCTAAAGGTCCCAAACTATACCAGTTTGCAGCGCACTAGCAGACTTAGGATTTTTAATACAAAAATACAATTGGATAATACAAGAGCAAGTTAGAAGGCAATAATACCTTATCAGAACAAATACAGTCACATTTTTTTTCAGTTAAAACACAGCACACAGCTGCTTAAAAAACGGTGACGGCACGGAATCGCAGTGACGCAGCGTATGCGCAACGTTTTTATCGCATGCTCTCCACCGACACCGCTGCTGCTTCTTCTTCTCTTTTAAAATATGGCTTTTCTGTCCTAATTAATAGGACAATTTCGCCAGTGTCAAGGTAAACTCTCTTTGAGAGGGACGTTGTACGGTGATTGTAGTTTTTGCGACTTGATCGTAAAATTCCAGAAACCACGTGGAGACAACTTGCGCGTTAAAAAATGTCAGACACGAGAGCAATATAGAATTTTGTGATCACTCTTCACTGTTAAGGTTAATCGCCGCATAAAACACTATCAAAATTATACTTCAACTAGCCAAAGAAACAGAAATAGCAAAATTAGATATTGTCTACATTCGCCATGTTTGAATGCTACAAATCGAACCCACACCGCTGCTTAAAATACGGAATCGCAGTGACGTGCTGTAAACGTCAGGACTTTACCGAACAAAACTCGTGACGTTCACGGCACGTCACTGCGATTCCGCACCGTTTGCGTATTTTAAGCAGCGGTGTGGAAAGCATGCAAGAAAATCGGCCAAGAGCGTGTCGGACACGGACAAAAAAAGGTTCCGTAGCTATTAAGAAAATTTTAAGTAATATTTTTCTAAGGATTTCGTATTTTATACGGAATCTTCCAAGTTTAGGTATATTTTATACCTTAGGCTGCTATTTACTCTTAAAGTACTAATAATTCTCCAGCAAACTTAGCCGTTATAGTTTTCCCTGAAAGTTTGATATAGGTACTTACTACTACCATCCTGATTTTTTTCAATTTTTCCACCCACCGGTTTAGATTTTAGAATGTGTGTGTTGGGGGGGGGGGGGGGGGACGACGACGACGACGACGCATTTTCATGAAAACTTGCACTTAAAGTTGAACATCTCGCAAACAAATCACTGAATCCAAAAATCGTCTTAGCAAATCCCTTATGGTTTTAAAAGACCTATACAACGATACCCCACACGACTTTAAGTCTATGGGAGGTAACGTAAAAAAAAAAGTTTTGAATTTTTTATTGTACCATTTTGTCGGCACAGTTTTCTTATATATCCGTGCAAAATTACAGCTTTCTAGCATTGATAGTCCCTGAGCAAAGCCGCGGACAGACAGACAGACATGGCGAAACTATAAGGGTTCCGTTTTTGCCATTTTGGCTCCGGAACCCTAAAAATACATTTCGTCGAGCAAACGTATTGCAGATAAAAACAAAATATCCCATTTGCTGCAACAGTGTGGCGAGGGCTTTATAAAACTGAGACTTTTCCCTGCTGTGTATAAATATAAAATTGTCTGCAGACGTAGCGAAAGGCAAATGTCCCGGAATGCCAGTGAGATAGTTTACCCCCTCCCCCCCCCGTAGTAACTGTCACCAGATTCAATAATTCTGTCGGTAATGCGAGTGGATATTGACAGGTTTATCACGAACTGAACTAAAGCTGAGTTTATTAAATGGAAGGCGACTGTCACACCATACTGTAACACACACACATACATCACGCCTGTATTCCCAAATGGGGTAGGCAGAGCACACGAAACGTTACCGCTTCGGAGCCACTTTTAGCAATGTTAGGTTTTAAGTTCGACAAAAACGGTACAATAGTGACAGGTTGCTAGCCTGTCGCCTACGGTATACCTTAACCTGTATCCTCAGTCGCCTCTTACGACATCCACGGAAGAAATGGAGAGGTGTGATTCTAACCCGACACCACATGGAAACAGAGGGGTGTTATAAGCTTGACGGCTCTGTGTGTCTGTCAGTCTGTCTGTTTGAAACGGGTGAACCGATTTGGATGCAGTGTTTTTATTTGAAGGCAGGTTTTCTAGCAATGCTTCTTAGATATATTTCATCAAAATCTTTTCAGTTGTTTTCGAGATATTAAACTTTGGAATTTTAAATTACAATGTCGGGGTTTATCCAACTTTTTAAGTCGATTATGTTAGATAGATTGTTATCACTTTCTAAGTGATTTCGAGTAATGTTCGTTTCGAGTTACATAGAGGTCCATGTTCACGCTCTGGTGTGACGCGCTCCCAAACTCTCGTTGAATCCCAATTTATTCCCTCATTCGATTGAATGTGAGGCAATTTATTCCACAGCCATTTTAAGGAAAATAGGAGCCCCGCACACTCGCCCGCGACCGTCGATTACACACATATCCAAACACTTTCGAACAGCTTTAACGAATAACTTATATATTATATATTAACTTCATATGGATCCCTATTTTACAAGCTTTTACTTCTTATTAAGGTTTAAAAAATACAACATATGTACTTTAGTTTCCTGTTAACCTTAGACCTCCTACACCGACGACGCTTAGATAAAAAAAATATTACTAGGTACTTATACTAAATTAACTTAGGCTAATTTTGCGGGAAATCAGCATAGTCCCCGCGGGATAGGGATAAACGAATTCTTCGCAGATGAAGTCGCGGGCAACAGCTAGGTAGTGCATAATTATTTTTTACTTTTTAGTTGTCTCTTTTGGCGGCGTTTTTCTCGGGCGTTTTTTATATTTTTGCTGGCGTTTTTTTGTGTCGGTGGTTTTTACAAGCTTTTATTTAGTTTCACCTGTCCCGCTGTCTGTCTGTCTGTAATCAAATCTTGCAAGTTAAATTTGACCAACTGCCAGTCAGTAGTCAGATTGACTTGAAATTTGGAATACTTATGTAAATCGCGTGACAATACCATAATCTAGTAGTGACATCCTGGTAGTCCGGCCAGGATCGTCTCCGCAGGACGGAACTCTTCAACGGTTAATAGCATCAACTTGAAATTTGGTATGCAAATGTAGTTTGGGTGACAATGCAAGTACAGTCAGCAAAAAAAGCTTGTAGGTATTAAAAATGAAATTTTTATGGTTAGGTTATTTTTTATATCTTTTCGCTACGCTCACATCGTAACCCACGCCACTCGCCTTTTTGACTCCTCTTTTACAACAGATGCATAAAATTGCTGAAGGATGGTAGACACTTATTGATCAACACAGACGTTACTTCGTGGAAGTATATATGAAAAACTTTAATCTTTTTTTACATACATTTTCTTTTCATGTCGCAACACATGTGTATAGTAGCACAGAATAAGACAGAAGTATTAAGATACGAGGCATTTTATTTATATAAAGTCTCCTTTATATAAAATATCTTTTTAGTCGATTAAGTACCCAATAAATCTGTTTACATTGTACTACAAGATCCAAGATGGCGGCCTTACCGGAAGTCATTGATTGCGCTCCAAAGCGCCCCCTATCGGCGCTCAAGTTATTTATGTTGGCTGCACTTCCGGTATAGCTCCATTTCCGGTCGAGGGCGAAAATTCACTCTCGTAATGTTTCCGTACACCTCGGCAGTGTTTGCGTATTTTGGAAGATGCAAGACAAAATATTTTTTTTTCTGACTTTAGGTACTTTTTGTAGGCTGTACATCACGTCATCCTCACACATCACGTCACATTAATTTATACCATTTTAAGATAATACGAATGTTTGTTCTCGGGTCTTGGATGTTTATATGTATTTAAGTATGTATTTATCTATATATAAGTATGTTTATCCGTTGCCTAGTATCCATAGACAAGCTTTGCTTAGTTTGGGACTAGGTCAATTGGTGTCAAGTGTCCCATGATATTTATTTATTTATATTTATGAATCATTTGTAACCTAACCAACACAAAGTTGGAAAACCCCCGACTTTGCCACTTCTAAGTTCAATATCTCAAACACGGCTAAACCCATTTTGATGAAACATGCCTAAGAACCATCGCTAGAAAACCTGCTTTCAAATAAAAAAACCGAATTCAAATCGGTCAGATACGCTGCCACAGACACACATAGCGGTCAAACTTGAAACACTCCTCTATTTGCGTCGGGGGTTAATTATAAAACTGGCCGTGATTGACCCCTGTATCACTAAAGTGCAGATGAGGCGATAAACTGGTTCATTAATTTAAAAATACAACTTATGTAAATAAATAATAAATAAATAATAAATATCACGGGACAATTCACACCAATTGACCTAGTCCCAAAGTAAGCTTAGCAAAGCTTGTGTTATGGGTACTAAGCAACGGATATATATATAATTATATAGATAGATACATACTTAAATACATATTAAACACCCAAGACCCGAGAACAAACATTCGTATTTCTCATACAAATATCTGCCCCGACACGGGAATCGAACCCGGGACCTCAAGCTTCGTAGTCAGGTTCTCTAACCACTAGGCCATCTGGTCGTAAATGTGTCTGTAGATAAACAATTGCTAGAAGTTTTGCATCGTATCGATCCCCGGTCATCATTAACTGTACGAGTATAAAGTCGCTCGGAGCCTGTCAAAGGAGCTCCGCACCACCTCCGCAGCGCCGCTCCGCCTGCGGCATTCAATTTCCTGCCGCAAAGTTTGTCTGTGCCGCCGTAGCGCCTGAACCCAACACGGGTTTGAAACTCTCCAAACTCAGCTACAAGCCTTTACGGGCTTCTTACTTGGAATCTTTATCGAGAACAGTAAAAGGGTTTTTTAACCTCCGACGCAAAAAGAGGGGTGTTATAAGTTTGACCACCGTAGCTCTTAAACGGGTGGACCGATTCGAATGCGGTTTTTTATTTGAAAGCAGGTTTTCTAGCGATGGTTATTAGACATGTTTAATCAAAATCGGTTCAGCCGTTTTTAAGATATTGAACTTTGAAGTGACAAAGTCGGGGGTTTTCCAACTTTTTGTTGGTTAGGTTATTGTAAGTAGACCGATTTGAATGCGGTTTTTTTATTTGAAAACAGGTTTTCTAGCGATGGTTCTTAGACGAGTTCCATCAAAATCGGTGCAGCCGTTTTTGAGATATTTAATATAATATAAATAATAATAATCCCAGCCTATATACGCCCCACTGCTGGGCACAGGCCTCCTCTCAGAATGAGAGGGCTTGGGCCGTAGTTCCCACGCGGGCCCAGTGCGGATTGCGAACACACACACCATTGAATTGTTTCGCAGGTTTGTGCAGGTTTCCTCACGATGTTTTCCTTCACCGTAAAGCTCGTGGTAAATTACAAATGTAATTTCGCAAATGAATTCCGAAAAACTCAGAGGTGCGAGCCGGGGTTTGAACCCACGATCCTCGGCTTGAGCCACCAAACCACTCGGCCACCACGGCTTTTTAAAATTAGTTTAGATGCACCGAAGCGCTTCTGCTAGCGGTTCCCTCAGCATACTGTCTACCGGAAGCTATGCTATAAAACATACAAGATCGCCTCCATGTTTTGCCTGCAATGGACACTCGTGTGACCGTGCCGTTACTTGTCTCTTGTTCTGAGAAGCTGCGGCACTTATGTTTAATTTGTGTGTGTGTGTCCATTACAAATCGCGACGAATAAGCTGTGTGAGGATGTGATGTACTTATGCGTTTTTTCTTCCAACTTTGCTTTAATTTCATTATAACCGCACTAAATACCAACCAGCACAAAGCGGGACCTTTATGTATGAAAATCCTTTATTGCATTGTTTTAATTTTTTTTTAATTACACACCAAAGAGGTAACACAAGTATTTTTGCTTTAAAATTAGCCTGCATAGTGTTAAAAATATCTAGTGTTAGGTTGGTCAACCTGACGGTCTTATGAAATTTGACAGATTGCGTACAAAAAATTGTTGCTTCTAATCCTATCAAAAATAGTAAGTAGCCGCGTATTAAAAAAAAAACTTTGTGTGTTTGGTTGGCCAACTTGGCGCCCATGTGAAATTTGACAGATCGCGGGTTTTTAAAAATATCTGCTACTATACTATATAACTCTGCCAAAAAAGTAAGAAATTAAAAAAAAACAAATTGGCGGGAACCTTGCGAATTTTCCGTGGACATTTTTTGAGAGTGCGAATGTAAACTTACAAAAATGGAATCATCGAGTGCTAGTGACATTTCTTTCCTATTAATTATTTAGCATGATTTTTTTTTTCGTCTACTATTCCTGTAATGAACTGGACTTCTTCTTGAAGGACTGGCCCTTGTATGCAGGGGACAGAGAGCAGTGGAAGTATTGGGGGGAGGCCTTTCAGCAGTGGGGCAGAATAGGCTAACAATAATAATAATAACTAAGATCATAACTATTCCTGTAATAGTTGAAAGAAAAGCAGATTATGCACCTCGCATTAAGTAATTTATATTGCCCTCGTGCTTTTTAAAGCCCTCGCTGACGCTCGGGCTCCAAATCGGCACTCGGTGCAATAATAATGGGACGCTACCTGTACAGATACCCTGGCGGCGTCCTACCTACCAGCAACTACCAAATGTGCGGGGGCGGCGGCAGACGCCCGGGAACGCCTCAAGGTCACAAAATATAGCTGTCTCGGCGCCCAATATCATTTCTTTGCTTCGGCGTCGAGACTCTAGGTACTTGGGGTAAGGGTGCGCTGGAGCTACACAGGGAGCTCAGCAATAGGTTAAGGGAGGCAACAGGCAACCCTCGCGCCGGCAGCTTTCTCGCGCAAAGAATCTCAATCGCAGTTCAACGCGGGAATGCTGCCTGCGCCACCTCCCACCCACCTCTCTTTTTTAATTAAAGTTTTAGTTATTTTAATTTAATAGTAGTTTTAGTCCTATGGATGGATGTTTTGTATTTTCTTATAGGTACAGTTACAGTAGTGTATTTTTTATGTACCTAGTAGTTAATTTGTGTATTATATTCTTTCAAGTACTGTATTATGTAGCTTCCACAATTTTCGACTCTTTAACTCACTTTTTGTCGGTCCCAAGCTGATTGCTCCTTTCCTCCACTCAAAGTTTGACTGGTAGAGATCCCTTAAAGCAATAAGTCCGCCTTTGTACAACTATCTCAAAGTTTGTCAATTGTATTTTGTTTCGTTTCTTTTGTACAATAAAGAGTTTACATACATACATATACTTACATACATTCTCGCACAGCACATCTCTAAGTAAACGTCTAACTTGAAAAAAAACCGGCCAAGTGCGAGTCGGACTCGGGTTCCTCACAAATTATTAAAAATATTTTTATTATATGATGTAACTAAAAATTTACGCTTTTCGCAATTTTCCCTTTATCTGTGCTATAAGACGTTGCTTCGTACCAAATTTCAAGATTCTGAGTTCACGGGAAGTACCCTGTAGGTTTTGATTCCCTTGCGAGTGTCGAAAATTTGCAGCATAAACGGCTGTATCTTTAGAAGTTTGATTTTTTCACAGCTCCAAGGGACAGTAGACCTGAGTATTTGATATCAATTTCAGCTTGATACCTCCACGGGTTCCTGAGAAAAAGGGTCTATAAGGGTTCCGTTTTTTCCTTTTGAGGTACGGAACCCTAAAAAGTAAATTAAGCGTATCTATTGGGTCAGGAAAAATACATCCCTCTCGACACATCCTCGCACATCTCTGGTGGAAACAGAGCCTAAAGCTATACTAAGCTATATTTGCAGTGTAGAAGTTAGTACTGCGCCTGACCCGTTGCCCGGTTTTAGTATGTAAGACGTGTCGTGTGCTCCCATGCGCACGCGCATAACGGTGTATTAACCGTGTCACTGTCACTCGCGTCGAGCGCGGACAGGACTCGATCCCTGGCCTTATTACTCTGATATTCGAACTTCGTGCTGTCCTGCTCACGTTAATGGTATTTAATAGGAGAGCGATAGAGACGGTACGATACGAATTCGAATGTTATAGCAGTTATAGCTCACTCGCGACGGGATAAATATAAATAAACTAGCTTTTGCCCGCGGCTCCGCCCGCGTGGTATTCGTTTATCGCGCGCTGTTCCCTCGGGAACTGTGCGTTTTTCCGGGATAAAAAGTAGCCTATGTCACTCTCGGGCCCATAAACTATCTCTATGCCAAAAAGCACTTCGATTTGTCGATCCGTTTCGACGTGAAAGACGGACAAACACACACATTTTCGTATTTACAATATTATTATCCTATCATATACTAAATGTGAAAGTTTGTGAGTGAGTGAGTATGTTTGTTACTTCTTCACACTGAAACGGCTAGACGGATTTAGATGAAATTTGGCATAAAGTTAGTTTATAACCTGGATTAAAACACATGATAATTTTTATCCCGATATTCCCACGGGATAGGGATAAAATCTCGTAATAACTATCGCTGGGCTTAGAGTAATTAAACTGGTATGTAGGTAGCTGGACTTCTGGAATAACACATATGCTACTTTTTATCCCGCTATTCTCACGGGATAGGGTTAAAATCTTGAAACTTCAACCGCTGGGTTTAGTCATGAAATTTTAGACAGTTTGTTCTAACATAACCTCAATGTAGACCACGTTATAAAATTTGGGAATTCTCAGGGGAATATTGTAAAATCCCGGAATTTCAATTGTAACTACCAGATCGAATAGTTAACGAATGCGAAGCCGCGGGTAAACTAGTAATTTATATATCTATGACCTAGAGGTTAGGTCTCCACCTGCGCCGAGAGGCGCGTGAGCACGCCACGGATAGCCAATAAACGTCCGTTTGATAAGGGTGCTGTCATAACTTTACAAGAACATTAATTAAATTGAGCCCCAGTTCAGTTTCCTCCATTTGTACTGTTTACTAAATTTTCTGACGGAAACCTAAGTTGTTTTAAAGATAAAATTCTCCCTTATATATATTATTTACCTTCCTTGTTTCGCAGCTTCACGGTTAAATTGAAATTTATAATACAACGAAAATTTCCTAAAATTAAAGAAAGAAAGGAGACATTTATTCACTAACACAGAACACACACATATACAGCAAAATTACTTACTTATATATTACTTACTGAATTCTAATAAAACTATATAATGCGCTGTCTGTCTGCATTTCTATCACGTATGCCCCACTAAACAAAAACTGCAATCTCTATGCAGTAGCTCATCCCTGGTATGAATTATTAGTGCATTTACAATGGCGCACGACGTTGTGCATTTAGAAGTGCAGCTTATAGAAAATTGCGACATAAAGGGGTTAACAGTCGTAATATGAATTCGCATAATGTTTGGCATAACATAATTGTGTAGGTATAACATTGAAGTGGTATAGTGGGTATATAATAAAAAAACATAGTGATAACTTAGCAAAATAGTGAATCAGTATCATTGAAAAATGCGTACCTAATATTATTAACTAAGTATAGATAACTATTAGCAAAATATTTTTCGCCAAATTTCCACTTCCTAAAAAATTCATTCCCAAACGAATCTTTAGCATACGTACATTTCGCATTTTCTTCATTTGGTCAAATTATCATTTGGCACATTTTTAAATATTTTATTATGACAAACGTTTATTATGCAAACGTTTTCTTTTGGCTAATATTATATTCCAAGAAAATTATTGTTCAAAATGACACTTCGCACACGAACCAACCACAAAAACCAACTGCTACCAGAAAATTAGGTTAGGTTAGTACTGCGTCCCCCACAGAAACGAACTGCTACCAGAAAGGTAGGTTATTATGCCATGCATTATCTTGGGAAGAGTACTTTATGCCAAACGATATATTTGACTAAATAATACTTGGTAATATGAAACATGACTAAGTAATTATTTAAGAAACAATAATTTTCCATACTGTAAAATTACGATAAGTTGTTTTAGCAAATGATTTTTTGCCAAATGATAATTCGAGTAAAATATTTTGGGATGTGATACTTTGGGTAAAAGTTTTTTGCCCATACATTAGTAATCCATTAATATTATAGGTAAGTTACGCAAATTAATGTTATACGAATGAACAATTATGCAAAATAACACTATGCCAATTTGAATAAGGAATTAATATAAATCCTGTTATAAGGGCGATAAATAGAGAATTATCTAGTTCCTGTCCTTTAAAATATCATGAAAAAAACAAACCAAGTGATTCGGGTCTCTCTCGACCTAAATACCTCTAATGAGCGTTAATTAGCACCAACGAACTTACGCTTACACTCCTATAATTGCACCCGTCATACAATAACTTCCTAATTCTAGCCCTCCCAACCGCACGAATAACTTTGCAGTTTACTGCAACAATATTAATCATTCATGTAACCTTACCACAATTCAGCGATGTAATGCACACGTCTGCTTTCTTGTGCCAGTGTGATAAAGTTCATTTTGGCTTAATTGGGGTGTTTGGTTTATGGTATTTCTGGTCGCATAACGGCATTTGTAAGTTGGTAGTGGCGTGAGAATTGTAAAGAGTAGTGTCAATTGCTAAAGATGGGGTTAATTGTAAGAAGTCGTTTAACCGACTTCGGCGACGGCGAGAGGGTTGAGACGTCGGACTCGCACACCGAGGGTTCCGCGTACATTTATAATTAAGTATAAGCATTTATGAATAGACAGTGTGGCAGAGCCTACGAGGCAGAGCCCTCTACTAAGCAAAATCTGCACAGTGTGGAATTATAGATCGTTAGACATAATAAAAAAAAAATCAAGGTTTTTTCTGACTTTTTTATGGTTCCGTACAAAAAAAAAGTAACCTATAGGATCACTCGTGCGTCTGTCTGTCTGTACGTCCGTCTGTCAGAGCCAATTTGCGGCGAATCTACTGGACCAAATCAGGTGAAATTTGGTAGGATGGTGTAATCCTATGACCCAAACACAGATGTGCTAAGTAAAACATTTTTTTTAATAAGGGTCATTTTCGTGGTACAAATTAGGAGGTAGTGGGTGATTAGGGAGGTTTTGCAGGTGGTAGGACCTTGTGCAAGGTCCGCCCGGATTGCTAACACCCTTGCTCGCTAATCCTGTCGTGAAGCAGCACGTTGTGTTTCGGCGTGGAGAGTTAGACAGCCGGTGAAATTACTGGCACTTGAGGTGTCCCATCTTAGGCCTCTAGTTTGGCAACGCATCTGCAATCCCCCTAGTGTTGCAGGTGTCTATGGGCGGTAGTGAGCTCTTACCATCAGGGGACCCAATTGCTCGTTTGCCATCCAGTCGAAACCATACTGTCGTAAATCAAATGAAAGGGCTCTTTATGAGGATCTCAAATATATTTTGTTATTATGGTAAAATAAATAGTTTTGATTTTATTCACGAAGAAGATGAAAATTGACCATTACCCCAACTCCAAATCTTTTGAAAAAAAAATACAAAATATAGTTCATTACTTTTAGATTACAGGAAAACCTATAAGAATTCAATAAATTGAAAATAAAGTGGTAAACTCAATATAATACGTTCACTTACGGAAAATAGTTCACTAAAACACTACTAGATAGCGCTAGTAGTAGTTAACTCACGTCTTACTGTGAGGATTTCAAATGTGATATTTGTATTAATTTAAAAAGCACCGTAAAAATATTAATAAAAAAAAGATGAAAACATTTGGCTTTGGCATTGTACGGAACCCTCTCCATGCGAGTACAACTCGCACTTGCCGTTTTTGCCATTGGTTGTGCTATAAGAGCTACCTTCGGTACGAGACTGTTAACAACGCTCGGATCTCATCGGTTTTATTCATTTTCCTGAAGATTTCATCATCATCATCATCTCAGCCTATATACGTCCCACTGCTGGGCACAGGCCTCCTCTCAGATCAAGAGGGCTTGGGCCATAGTTCCCACGCGGGCCCAGTGCGGATTGGGAACTTCGCACGCACCATTGAATCGCTTCGCAGGTTTGTGCAGGTTTCCTCACGATGTTTTCCTTCACCGCAAAGCTCGTGGTAAATTTCAAATGTAATTCCGCACATGAGTTTCGAAAAACTCAGAGGTGCGAGCCGGGGTTCGAACCCACGACCCTCTGCTTGAGAGGTGATAGGTCAAACCACTAGGCCACCACGGCTGAAGATTTAAAAATAAATAATAAGAAAGAAAAAGAAAACTGATATTTCTGAATTCATTAGAACGCTATAAATAAATAAAAAAATAAATATCACGAGACACTTGACCCCAATTGACCTAGTAGCAAAGCTTGTACCTACTATGGATACTAGGCAACGGATAAACATACTTACATAGATAAATACATACTTAAATACATATTAAACATCCAAGACCCGAGAACAAACATTCGTATTATTCATACAAATATCTGCCCCGGCCGGGAATCAAACCCGGGACCTCAAGCTTCGTAGTCAGGTTCTCTAACCACTTGACCATCAGGTCGTCAGAAGACAACTCGCCCCTCATATCCGCCAGTTGCCATTTCAATCCACCTGGTGGGAGGTCTGCCAACGCTTCGTCTTCCGGTTCGTGGTCGCCACTCAAAGACCTTTCTCCCTTCTCTAGTTGTTATTACTTACTAGAATTTTTTTAAAACTTCAGTGCCTGTTTCGATTCATACCTGTAACAAAATGAGTCATAAGTCAGCTATATAAGTTACTGTTACTCTAGTAAATAGTCACATAAGCGCCTATTAAACGTGTCTTATTCAGCTATTTCTTATATGACTTAAGTCATAACAGGAAGTCGAGTACACGTGTACTCGGCAGTGTTATGCTGAGTAACTAAAATACTGGCTTTATAAGACAGGTTCTGTATAATTCGCGTTAACATGACTTTTATACGATTTATTATCTGAATAAGGTCAATCTTATATGACTATTTTGCTAGTCGGGGCATGCATACATACATACGCTCTAAAAAACTTAACCCTCCTTCGCGTAGTCGGGTAACAGGCGCCATATTTCCCGCAAACTATTACGGCCCTAATTAAAACTTATGATACATTTACTCCGACTGCGAATAAAAGGGAGGTAATGCATTTAATTCGTGGCACCGAGTTGGTGAGTGCTGCGGCCTGGGGACCCCAGGGCTGCCACAGGACGGACGACCGACCGCCCAAGGAGGGTTATGCTTTTTAACCCCCGACGCAAACAGATGGGTGTTATAAGTTTGACCGCTATGCAAAACAATTTGATATAAATTTAAAATATAAAAATAACGAAGTTTTTTTTTATTTTTTTATTCAGCTGGATGGCAATCGAGCAAGTGGGTCTCCTGATGATAGAAAAATCACCACCGCCCATAGACACCTGCAACACTTGGTTTCATGAAGCGTGGCAAATTTTTATGGTGTAAAATTAGGTTGTAGCTAGGTTTTAAACGTAAATAAAACGTTGGCTGACTTGAAACCTCTTTAGTCTGAAATGACGTAAGTATCTACTAACTTTTTAAAACTAAAGTCATAACTCCCTTGGGGAGGAAAACTATACGTAAATCCATAATTCCCGCGGGAACAATTGAGGCCATTGTCATTTAGTATACAGGCATGGAATAACGACATTGACGAGCAAGGTGATGAAAAGGTACTTTGTCTTACCCGATCTTCTTTTAAATCTTGATCATAAAATAATTATATATTAATATTATTTAGTCGTGGCAACCCTGGGCGCTGCGCGCGTCCCGAGAGTCCGGACACCTGTTTTCCATTACCCGGAAAGTTCCCGGACAGGAACAGAGGGAGTTTAAAAAAGGACGGAAGTTTCACCATAGACAATGCTCTCTGCATTTGTTTTTTTTTATTTGTATAAATGTAAAGTACACTTGTGTCTCTATTTAATTACAATCGTCTTAAATTTGCCCGCTACCCTGATTTATTTTACCCGTTATCTCTATGTAGGTATGTTTGTAAAAAAACAGCAATATGCAAATATAAGCATACATAGATGCTGTTATCAAACCGGCCAAGAGCGTTTCGGACACGCCCAAGATATGGTTCCGTAGCCATTACGAACAAATCAAGTAATATTTTTCTAAGGATTTCAGTTTAGGTTAGGTAGGTATACTTATTTTATACTTTAGGCAGCTATTTACTCTTAAAACTAAAAAATTCTCAAGCAATCTTAGCCGTTATATAATTTTCCTTGTAAATTTGATACACTACTTACTACCATCCCGAATTTTTTAATTTTTTTCCATCCAACAGTTTAAGATATTAGAGGAGAGAGGGGGGGGGCTCGATTTTAATGAGAAATTGCACTTTAAAGTAAGTAGAATATTTCTAAATATTTTGCGCAAGCAGATCACTGCATCGAAAAGTCGTCTATGCAACTCCCCAATGGTTTTAAAAGACCTATCCAGCGATACGACACACTACGTATAGGCACAGAATAAGTAATATGCTATAGAGTTAGTCGTGAAAAAATTACCCCCACTTTAAGTCAATGGGAGGTACCATATTTTTATTTATTTTCCACTGTCGGCGTGGCGGATATGTATATTCATGCCAAATTACAGCTGTCTAAACTAACGGTCTCTGAGCTTACCCGTCGTTGTTGGGAAACCAACAAGAAACTAACTATGTACACATTTTTTTCCAAACAGATCTAGGTACGATGTTAAGAATAAGAATAAGAATATTTATTTGCGAAAATGTAGTAGTAAATACAGTTGGAGAAGCGTTTTTGAGTGCGTACTTTTTACTTAAACAAGCATGCAAATTTTACTTATAAACTATTGATTTGTTACCATATTAAATAACATTAAAATACTATACTATGTCAAACTCAGAAGATGAAATTTAAAGTTATTCGCTTATTGGATCAAAATAATGATTAATGCTATATTAACACTTATCTAGACAAAAATTACGTAATTTATATTTATACTCAGGCATGTCAAAGTTATTTAATGACTATCAAGTATCACAGTATTTAAAAAAATGAATCGTAATATTGTTGTGACACTCGATTAAATATAACAAAATATATCAAGGGTTATAGCATCTAATATTATGACAAATAAAATTATGGGAAATGAAGGGTCTATCTCTGCCCACCTGGGAACCACCCTGCTGTTTCCAGCAGTTCATAATCGCTACTCGAGAACCTTCTACTTCAACGGGTATTTGTTTCTTAGCTAAGGAACCCCAAAAATGACCCATTTTTTAACAAACCCTTTGGATGTAAATTACGGCGCTCCCTACCAAATATCCAATTACGGCAACTAGGTTAATTGGCTTATTCGTGGGTAATTATAGCAAGCCACGTGTAGGCGTTACCCGGTAATAGACGGACGTGCAGAAACTTTTACCCGACGGCCCAAAGCAGGGTTATGTATTTAGAACATACGCTCGTTTCGTTTTACTGAGAGTTTTAGAGCTGGTCACGATTTGGAATGGGTCCTTAACTGTTAGTTGTTACCTTAACCAAACTTTAAGTTACTTAAATAAAAGATTCTAAGCCACTACTTATCTATGTATAAGTAATTTTTATTCGGATCTTAAAACAATATCCGCTTTTGTACCTACTTAACACTTAACTTTTATTTATGTAACCTTTTTATTTTTCCTTTTTGTACAATAAAGAGTATAAACAAACAAGATGGACCCTGTAACAGGAACAAAAAATTAAACCACAGCTTCCACTCTTAATCTTGAGCTAATTTAAATTTGAAAATAACCTGTATTATGATTTTTATTATAGTTTAATTGGACAAGCAATGTATTGCGAAATCCGGCATTTTATTATGTGACAGGCGATGTCATTTAGGCTGTTGGATGACGTACATTTAAAAAACCATTTAATTTGTTTGGAATAACACACACATAGCGATCAAACTTATAACACCCCTCTTTTTGGGTCGGGGGTTAAATAGTACATTACTGCAGAGGCCGGGAAAGAAAGGCTTACAGGCCGAGTATGTATAGACGGATAGGTATACGAGGCTGGCATGTTCTTTCACGCCGAGGCTTGTGTAGTGCTTTTCTCAAACATGCACTGAAAGAAATTAAAACTCCTAGAAATCAATGTTTTATTCGTAAAAGAACTAAAATTGTGCCGAACTCAAATTATAACTGCCATCTGTATAAGTGTTTATTTCATTCTAACATGATTTTTAAAAACGTTAAAGTAATCCCAATAAAATCAAATTGCTATAAAACATGTAGATACTCGTATAACGGAATGCAAAAATAAAAAATCACGTTTCTACACGAAACTTTTGAAATGACAATGAAACTTACTAGCAAAATGGCTAAAGCCCAAGTCCTGTCAATCATAAAAAAAAGACAATGACACTTGTCAATTTTCCCGCCAAAACTTTTTTTAATTATGTTTGCTGTTCGGCTTTTAGGGCCATTATACACGAACTGCAGTCCATTTAATCAGCAACATTAATACTTTATAATGTAAATTAAATTGTAATTTGACGCAAAACGCGTCGGTAATATTTATATATTTACATATTGGATATTCATAGTTCTGTGAATTTATTCAGTAACTAATAAATGAACCATAGAAATTCAGATTATTAATTTCGAGTCGTATATAATGGCCTTTATCGTGGATATTTGACGTTTTGCATTGAAACAAAAGACTGTTGTCTTGCAGGCCTGGGCCTGCAACAGTATATTTTGAAGCCTGTTTTATGGAACACAACATAACCATTACATAGCATGTTTGATAAAAGACATTCCTCGTAACACATCCTAGAAACCTCCGTTGGAAAAGGCGAAAAAATTTGTATTTATCTTGTTTTCTCAACTATGCTTACTGAAGTTTACTAAAGCTAATTGAGTAAGTAAAGGTAACTTACGAAATTTTTTCGACAAAATACGACGGCAGAACAATATTCGCTACATCTGTATTCTTAATGCTACGTTCGCACTATGCGGTTAGCCGCGCGGTCTTAGCGTGCCTTCCCTCTTCAAAATATCGCTTGTGAAAGAGACGGCGCGCTCAAACCGCACGTTTAGCCGCATAGTGCGTATGTAGCCTAAGAGAAGTTGTCTCTTCGTTCCATTCTCCATACAAACGTAGTCCCGGTCTCATTTGAAAATCAGGCAACAAAATAGATGAAATTTTGTAAGTATGGACTAGACGTAATTATCTATGCCTGTGGTTTTTCAGATTTTCATATAAATGTGAAATATCAGAATAACAGGAGCTCAAAAGTCGACAAAAAAGATGTCAACTTTGCACGAGAATTACAGACTAATAAAGCATTTTTACAAAAATCTAAAAAACCACAGGCATAGAAAATATAATGAATATCTTGATTGTAAGATATCATTGATTTCTGTGCTACACTTTTCGTAAAATATGAGGACAACGAAACCCAAAATTCAAGTGCCCAAAACTTGAAAAGCTTACAGCTATCTCGATATAAATTAGGGACGTCGTTGCGGAAGGCATGAGGGGGCATGGGGGGGACGGCTGCGAGCGCTTATGTCACGAGCGATAAAGACAGCAATATCCCAAACGAATAAATACCGCGGCCGCGCGGCCGGCAGGGAAACTTCTCTTAATTTCCACGATAAACCGAATAGTAGGTACAAGTTATTCATACATCTGTGTGTAGCTCAGAGCTTCTTATATATGTTAGTTTAGCATGTCATGTGTTTAGCACTCTGTCATGTGATGGATACTCGCGTGCCACAGTCGCGTGCTGTTTTTTATTAAAAAGCATACATTAACATTAGTATATTGGGTCAAAGAATTGACATTAATTAATTACGAACGCAAACGTAACAATAATTTGGTAATTTCCTGTAAAACAAATATTATTATATTTAGTTCAGTCCATGACAGTTCTTTACATTATTAGAAAGTATTGGATACTTATTTTTTAACCCCTACGCAAAAAGAGGGGTGTTATAAGTTTGACCGCTATGTGTGTCTGTTTGTGGCACCGTAGCTTTTAATCGGGTGGACCGATTTGAATGCGGTTTTTAGGATTCCGGAACCAAAATGGCAAAAACGGAACCCTTATAGTTTCGCCAAAGTCAAAGTCAAAGTCAAAGTCAAAATATCTTTATTCAATTTAGGCTATAACAAGCACTTATGAATGTCAAGAAAAATCTACCACCGGCCATGTCTGTCTGTCGGTCTGTCCGTCCGTCCGCGGCTTTGCTCAGGGACACTGAATACTAGAAAGCTGTAATTTTGCACGGATATAAAGGCAAACTATGCCAACAAAATAATACAACTAAAAAATCAAAAATTTTTTTTTTGTAAAGTGGGGTGATTTTTTTTTCTCACCCAATCCTATAGTGTGGGGTATGGTTGGATAGGACTTTTAAAATCATTAGGGGTTTGCTAAGACGATTTTTCGATTCAGAGCTTTGTTTGTGAAATATTCAACTTTAAAGTGCAAATGCACAATGTGCAATGTGCTTTAATGTGCGGTGAAATTACTGGCACGTGAGGTATCCCATCTTAGACCTCTAGGTTGGCAACGCGTCTGCAATACCCCTGGTATTGCAGATGTTTATGGGCGGTGGTGATCCTTTACCATCAGGAGACCCACTTGCTCGTTTGCCATCCAGTCGAATAAAAAAAAATTTTTTTCATTAAAATCGAGCGTCCCCCTCTCCCTCTAAAATCTAAACCGGTGGGTGGAAAAATTTGAAAAAATTCAGGATGGTAGTAAGTATATCAAACTTTCAAGGAAAACTATTACGGCTAAGTTTGCTTGAGAATTATTAGTAGTTTATGAGTAAATAGCAGCCTAAGGTACCTATAAAATATACCTAAACTTGGAAGATTCCGTATAAAATACGAAATCCTTACAAAAATACCACTTATTTTTTTCGTAATGGCTACGGAACCCTATTTTGGGCGTGTCCGACACGCTCTTGGTCGGTTTTTTAAATTGAAAGCAAGTTTCTGTCTTTATTCAATCAAAAAAAAAACACGAAGCGCGTCCAGTTTGTGAGTGGCGTACGGGTCAAGTGCGGATTGGGATTACACATAGAATTGAATTGAATTCATTTATTTTTTTAAACAATCGACGTGCATATTTTTTTTGTAAACATTTAATGATAATTATTCATTAAAAACTTAATGATATTTACATTGCAATATTTGAGAACACATGATATTATACGTACACATTTATAATTTACAAAAATTAAATATCTCAAAAAGGGCTTAACCGATTTTGATGAAACATGCCTAAGAACCATCGCTACAAAACCTGATTTCAAATAAAAAACACCCTCTTTTGCGT